>NC_092790.1:49868651-50004209 GCF_047496795.1 Chiloscyllium punctatum | reverse complement strand
CTCTCTGACACATGGTGACATATTCTGAGATACTGTGATGCTCTCTGTGACACTGTGACACGTTCCATCTCTCTCTGATTCCCTGAGACACACTTCGACACTCTCTGACACATTGTGACACTGACTGACTGTGACACTCCCGGACACACTATGACATTCTCTGAGACATTGTGACACTCTCTGAAACACAATGTGACACTCTCTGACTCTCTCTGACTCTCTGGGACACACTGTGACACTCTCTGAGATGCACTGTGACACACTGTGACACTCTCTGTCTCTCTCTGACACTCTGAGACACACTGTGATACACTGTGACTCTCTCTCTGACACTCTCCAAAATACAATGTGGCACTCTCTGACAGACAGGGACAGACTGTGACACTCCCTGACACACTGTAACACTCTCTGACTGGCTCTGACACACTCTGACACATGGTGAAATTCTCTGTGACACTGTGACACTCTGAGACACACTGTGATACTCTCTGTCTCTCTCTGACACTCTTTGAGATGCACTGTGACACTCTGTGACTCTCTCGGTCACTTTCTGAAACACAATGTGGCACTCTCTGACCGACTGTGACACACTGTGACACTCCCTGACACACAAAAACACTCTCTGACACATGGTGAAATTCTCTGTGACACTGTGACACTCTCTAAGACACACTGTGACACTCTCTGAGAGACACTGAGACCCTCTTTGTCTCTCTCTGTGACAATTTTTGACTCTCTCTCACACTCTCTGAGACACACTGTGTCACTTTCTGACTCTCTCTGAGAAACACTGTGACACTCTCTGACAGACTGTGACAGACTGTGACAATTTATGAGACACACGATGACACTCACTGACCTACTGTGACACTCTCTGACACACGGTGACATTTTCCGCGACACTGTGACACTCTCTGAGACACACTGTGACACTCTCTCATAGACTGTGACTCTCTCTGAGCCAAATGCTGACACTCTCTGGCACTCTCTGAGACACAGTATGACACACTGTGACACGTTCTGACACACTCTGAAATACAATGTAACATTCTCTGACAGACTGTCACAATGTGACACTCTCTGAGACAAACTGTGACACTTTCTGACTCTCTCTGACTCTCTGAAACACACTCTCATCCTCTCTTAGATGCACTGTGACACTCTCTGAGACACACTGTGACACACTCTGACAGACCGTGTCACACTGAGACACTCTCAAGACAGATTGTGACCCTTTCTGTCTCTCTCTCTCTGACTCTGTGAGACACACTGTGACACTCACTGAGACACAATCTGACACTCTCTGACTCTCTCCGAAACTCTCAGACACACTGAGACACTCTCTGACTCACTGTGACACTCTCAGACACACCGTGACACTCTCTGACTTTCTCTAACACTTTGAGACACAATTTGACACTCTCTGATCCTATCTTACACTCTCTGAGACACACTGTGACACTCTCTGACTCTCTCTGAAACACAATGTGACACTCGCTGACAGACTGTGACACTTTCTGACTCTCCCTGAATCTCTGAGACACACTGTGACACCATCTGACTCTCTCTGAAACACAATGTGACACTCTCTGACACACGCTGACTCACACTGTGACACTCTGGCACTTTCTCAAACACACTGTGACACTCTCTGATCCTATTTGACACTCTCTGAGGCAAACTGTGACACTTTCTGACTCTCTCTGACTATCTGAAACACACTGTCATCCTGTCTTAGATGCACTGTGACACTCTCTTAGATGCACTGTGACACTCTCTGACAGACTGTGTCACACTGAGACACTCTCAAGACAGATTGTGACCCTTTCTGTCTCTCTCTCTCTGACTCTCTGAGACACAATGTGACACTCACTGAGGCACAATCTGACACTCTCTGACTCTCTCTGAAACTCTCAGACACACTGTGACACTCTCTGACAGACTGTGTCACACTGAGACACTCTCAAGACAGATTGTGACCCTTTCTGTCTCTCTCTCTGACTCTCTGAGACACAATGTGACACTCACTGAGGCACAATCTGACACTCTCTGACTCTCTCTGAAACTCTCAGACACACTGTGACACTCTCTGACTCACTGTGACACTCTCAGACACTCTCAAGACAGATTGTGACCCTTTCTGTCTCTCTCTCTCTGACTCTCTAAGACACAATGTGACACTCACTGAGGCACAATCTGACACTCTCTGACTCTCTCTGAAACTCTCAGACACACTGTGACACTCTCTGACAGACTGTGTCACACTGAGACACTCTCAAGACAGATTGTGACCCTTTCTGTCTCTCTCTCTCTGACTCTCTGAGACACACTGTGACACTCACTGAGGCACAATCTGACACTCTCTGACTCTCCAAAACTCTTAGACACACTGTGACACTCTCTGACAGACTGTGTCACACTGAGACACTCTCAAGACAGATTGTGACCCTTTCTGTCTCTCTCTCTCTGACTCTCTGAGACACACTGTGACACTCACTGAGGCACAATCTGACACTCTCTGACTCTCCAAAACTCTTAGACACACTGTGACACTCTCTGGCTCTCTCTGACACTCTCAGACACACCGTGACACGCTCTGCGACACACTATGACACTCTCTCAAACGCACTGTGATACTCTCTGACTCTCTGAGATACAGTATGACACTCTCTGACATTCTCTCAAACACACTGCGTCACTCTCTGTGACACTTTCTGACACTCTCTGAGGGACTGTGACGCACTGTGACACTCTCTGACAGTCGCTGAGACACTGGGACAGTCTCTGACTCTGTGACTATTTGAGACGCATTGTGACACTCTCTGACTCTCTCTGAAACACACTGTGACACTCTCTGAAACACACTGTGACACTCTCTGAGACTCTCTGAGACACACAGTGACACTCTCTGACAGACTGTGACAGACTGTGACACCCTCAAAGACAGACTGTGTCACTTTCTGACTCTCTGAGACACACTGTGACACTCACATAGACACACTGTGACATTCTCTGACAGACTGTGACAAACTGTGACACTCTCTGAGAGACACTGTGACACTTTCCGTCTCTCTCTGACTCTCTCTGAGACACACTGACACTCTCTGACCCGTTCTGACACTCTCTGAGACAGACTGTGAGACTCACTGACATTCTCTAACTCTCTCTGTTACACACTGTGACAATCTCTGACACTCTCTGAGACACTCTGTGATACAGTCTGACTCTCTCTGGCTCTCTCTGAGGTACAGTACGACATACTGTGACACTCGCTGACTCACTCTGACACACGCTGAGACACACTGTGACACTCTCTGACACTCTCTGAGTCAAGCTGTGACATGTTCTGACTCTCTCTGACTCTCCGAGACACACTGTCATCCTCTCTGAGACACACTGTGACACTCTCTGACTCTGTCTGATACTTTGAGCTGCACTGTGACACTCTTTGATCCTATCTGGCACTCTCTGAGACACACTGGGACACTCTCTGACTCTCTCTGAAACACACTGTGGCACTCGCTGACAGATTGTGACACATTCTGACTCTACCTGAATTTCTGAGACACACTGTGACCCTCTCTGACACACGCTGAGGCACACTGTGACACCCTCTGACACTCTCTCATACACACTATGACACTCTCTGACTCTCTCTGAGACACAATGTGACACTCTCTGACACTCTCTCAAACGCACTGTGACACTCTCCGACTCTCTGAGATACACTATGACACTCTCTGACACTCTCTCAAACACACTGCGACACTCTCTGAGATAAATTGTGACACTCTCTGCCAGACTGTGACACACTGTGACACTCTCTGAGACACACTGGGACACTCTCTGACTCTCTCTGAAACACACTGTGGCACTCGCTGACAGATTGTGACACATTCTGACTCACTCTGAATTTCTGAGACACACTGTGACCCTTTCTGACACTCTCTGAGGCACACTGTGACACTCTCTGACACACGCTGAGACACACTGTGACACTCTCTGAGGCACACTGTGACACTCTCTGACACTCTGAGACAAAGTGTGACACGTTCTGACTCTCTCTGACTCTCCGAGACACACTATTATCCTCTCTTAGACACACTGTGACACTCTCTGACTCTCTCTGAGGCACAGTGTGACATTCTCTGACACACTGTAACACATTGAAACACTCTCTGACTCTTTCTGACACTCTGAGACACACTGTGACACTCTCTGACAGACTGTGACACACTCTGACTCTCTCTGAGACTCTTACACACACTGTGACACTCTCTAAGACACACTGTGACACTCTCTGAGAGACACTGAGACCCTCTTTGTCTCTCTCTGTGACAATTTTTGACTCTCTCTCACACTCTCTGAGACACACTGTGTCACTTTCTGACTCTCTCTGAGAAACACTGTGACACTCTCTGACAGACTGTGACAGACTGTGACAATTTATGAGACACACGATGACACTCACTGACCTACTGTGACACTCTCTGACACACGGTGACATTTTCCGCGACACTGTGACACTCTCTGAGACACACTGTGACACTCTCTCATAGACTGTGACTCTCTCTGAGCCAAATGCTGACACTCTCTGGCACTCTCTGAGACACAGTATGACACACTGTGACGCGTTCTGACACACTCTGAAATACAATGTAACATTCTCTGACAGACTGTCACAATGTGACACTCTCTGAGACAAACTGTGACACTTTCTGACTCTCTCTGACTCTCTGAAACACACTCTCATCCTCTCTTAGATGCACTGTGACACTCTCTGAGACACACTGTGACACACTCTGACAGACCGTGTCACACTGAGACACTCTCAAGACAGATTGTGACCCTTTCTGTCTCTCTCTCTCTGACTCTGTGAGACACACTGTGACACTCACTGAGACACAATCTGACACTCTCTGACTCTCTCCGAAACTCTCAGACACACTGTGACACTCTCTGACTCACTGTGACACTCTCAGACACACCGTGACACTCTCTGACTTTCTCTAACACTTTGAGACACAATTTGACACTCTCTGATCCTATCTTACACTCTCTGAGACACACTGTGACACTCTCTGACACTCTCTGAAACACAATGTGACACTCGCTGACAGACTGTGACACTTTCTGACTCTCCCTGAATCTCTGAGACACACTGTGACACCATCTGACTCTCTCTGAAACACAATGTGACACTCTCTGACACACGCTGACTCACACTGTGACACTCTGGCACTTTCTCAAACACACTGTGACACTCTCTGATCCTATTTGACACTCTCTGAGGCAAACTGTGACACTTTCTGACTCTCTCTGACTATCTGAAACACACTGTCATCCTCTCTTAGATGCACTGTGACACTCTCTTAGATGCACTGTGACACTCTCTGACAGACTGTGTCACACTGAGACACTCTCAAGACAGATTGTGACCCTTTCTGTCTCTCTCTCTCTGACTCTCTGACTCTCTGAGACACACTGTGACACTCACTGAGGCACAATCTGACACTCTCTGACTCTCCAAAACTCTTAGACACACTGTGACACTCTCTGACAGACTGTGTCACACTGAGACACTCTCAAGACAGATTGTGACCCTTTCTGTCTCTCTCTCTCTGACTCTCTGAGACACACTGTGACACTCACTGAGGCACAATCTGACACTCTCTGACTCTCCAAAACTCTTAGACACACTGTGACACTCTCTGGCTCTCTCTGACACTCTCAGACACACCGTGACACGCTCTGCGACACACTATGACACTCTCTCAAACGCACTGTGATACTCTCTGACTCTCTGAGATACAGTATGACACTCTCTGACAATTCTCTCAAACACACTGCGTCACTCTCTGTGACACTTTCTGACACTCTCTGAGGGACTGTGACACACTGTGACACTCTCTGACAGTCGCTGAGACACTGGGACAGTCTCTGACTCTGTGACTATTTGAGACGCATTGTGACACTCTCTGACTCTCTCTGAAACACACTGTGACACTCTCTGAAACACACTGTGACACTCTCTGAGACTCTCTGAGACACACAGTGACACTCTCTGACAGACTGTGACAGACTGTGACACCCTCAAAGACAGACTGTGTCACTTTCTGACTCTCTGAGACACACTGTGACACTCACAGAGACACACTGTGACATTCTCTGACAGACTGTGACAAACTGTGACACTCTCTGAGAGACACTGTGACACTTTCCGTCTCTCTCTGACTCTCTCTGAGACACACTGACACTCTCTGACCCGTTCTGACACTCTCTGAGACAGACTGTGAGACTCACTGACATTCTCTAACTCTCTCTGTTACACACTGTGACAATCTCTGACACTCTCTGAGACACTCTGTGATACAGTCTGACTCTCTCTGGCTCTCTCTGAGGTACAGTACGACATACTGTGACACTCGCTGACTCACTCTGACACACGCTGAGACACACTGTGACACTCTCTGACACTCTCTGAGTCAAGCTGTGACATGTTCTGACTCTCTCTGACTCTCCGAGACACACTGTCATCCTCTCTGAGACACACTGTGACACTCTCTGACTCTGTCTGATACTTTGAGCTGCACTGTGACACTCTTTGATCCTATCTGGCACTCTCTGAGACACACTGGGACACTTTCTGACTCTCTCTGAAACACACTGTGGCACTCGCTGACAGATTGTGACACATTCTGACTCTACCTGAATTTCTGAGACACACTGTGACCCTCTCTGACACACGCTGAGGCACACTGTGACACCCTCTGACACTCTCTCATACACACTATGACACTCTCTGACTCTCTCTGAGACACAATGTGACACTCTCTGACACTCTCTCAAACGCACTGTGACACTCTCCGACTCTCTGAGATACACTATGACACTCTCTGACACTCTCTCAAACACACTGCGACACTCTCTGAGACAAATTGTGACACTCTCTGCCAGACTGTGACACACTGTGACACTCTCATAGACACACTATGACACTCTCTGATTCTATCTGACACTCTCTGATACACACTGTGACACTCTCTGACTCTCTCTGACACTCCCCGAAACACAATATGACATTCTCTGACAGACTGTGACAGACTGTGGCACTCCCTGACACACTATAACACTCTCTGACTGACTGTGACACACTCTGACACATGGTGAAATTCGCTGTGACACTCTTTAAGACACACTGTGACACTCTCTGACTATCTCTGAGTCACCCTATAATTCTCTCTAACAGACTATGACACACTGTGGCACTCTCTGACAGACTGTGACACACAATGACACACTCTGACGCTCTCTGATACACAGTGTGAGACTCTCTGTGACACACTGTGACACACTATGACACTCTCTTAGACACACTGTGACACTCTCTGACACTCTCTTAGACACACGGTGACACGCTCTGACTCTCCCTGACACTCTCTGAGACACACTGTGACACTCTCTGACACATGGTGACATATTCTGAGATACTGTGATGCTCTCTGTGACACTGTGACACGTTCCATCTCTCTCTGATTCCCTGAGACACACTTCGACACTCTCTGACACATTGTGACACTGACTGACTGTGACACTCCCGGACACACTATGACATTCTCTGAGACATTGTGACACTCTCTGAAACACAATGTGACACTCTCTGACTCTCTCTGACTCTCTGGGACACACTGTGACACTCTCTGAGATGCACTGTGACACACTGTGACACTCTCTGTCTCTCTCTGACACTCTGAGACACACTGTGATACACTGTGACTCTCTCTCTGACACTCTCCAAAATACAATGTGGCACTCTCTGACAGACAGGGACAGACTGTGACACTCCCTGACACACTGTAACACTCTCTGACTGGCTCTGACACACTCTGACACATGGTGAAATTCTCTGTGACACTGTGACACTCTGAGACACACTGTGATACTCTCTGTCTCTCTCTGACACTCTTTGAGATGCACTGTGACACTCTGTGACTCTCTCGGTCACTTTCTGAAACACAATGTGGCACTCTCTGACCGACTGTGACACACTGTGACACTCCCTGACACACAAAAACACTCTCTGACACATGGTGAAATTCTCTGTGACACTGTGACACTCTCTAAGACACACTGTGACACTCTCTGAGAGACACTGAGACCCTCTTTGTCTCTCTCTGTGACAATTTTTGACTCTCTCTCACACTCTCTGAGACACACTGTGTCACTTTCTGACTCTCTCTGAGAAACACTGTGACACTCTCTGACAGACTGTGACAGACTGTGACAATTTATGAGACACACGATGACACTCACTGACCTACTGTGACACTCTCTGACACACGGTGACATTTTCCGCGACACTGTGACACTCTCTGAGACACACTGTGACACTCTCTCATAGACTGTGACTCTCTCTGAGCCAAATGCTGACACTCTCTGGCACTCTCTGAGACACAGTATGACACACTGTGACACGTTCTGACACACTCTGAAATACAATGTAACATTCTCTGACAGACTGTCACAATGTGACACTCTCTGAGACAAACTGTGACACTTTCTGACTCTTTCTGACTCTCTGAAACACACTCTCATCCTCTCTTAGATGCACTGTGACACTCTCTGAGACACACTGTGACACACTCTGACAGACCGTGTCACACTGAGACACTCTCAAGACAGATTGTGACCCTTTCTGTCTCTCTCTCTCTGACTCTGTGAGACACACTGTGACACTCACTGAGACACAATCTGACACTCTCTGACTCTCTCCGAAACTCTCAGACACACTGAGACACTCTCTGACTCACTGTGACACTCTCAGACACACCGTGACACTCTCTGACTTTCTCTAACACTTTGAGACACAATTTGACACTCTCTGATCCTATCTGACACTCTCTGAGACACACTGTGACACTCTCTGACTCTCTCTGAAACACAATGTGACACTCGCTGACAGACTGTGACACTTTCTGACTCTCCCTGAATCTCTGAGACACACTGTGACACCATCTGACTCTCTCTGAAACTCTCTGTGACACTCTCTGACACACGCTGACTCACACTGTGACACTCTGGCACTTTCTCAAACACACTGTGACACTCTCTGATCCTATTTGACACTCTCTGAGGCAAACTGTGACACTTTCTGACTCTCTCTGACTATCTGAAACACACTGTCATCCTGTCTTAGATGCACTGTGACACTCTCTTAGATGCACTGTGACACTCTCTGACAGACTGTGTCACACTGAGACACTCTCAAGACAGATTGTGACCCTTTCTGTCTCTCTCTCTCTGACTCTCTGACTCTCTGAGACACACTGTGACACTCACTGAGGCACAATCTGACACTCTCTGACTCTCCAAAACTCTTAGACACACTGTGACACTCTCTGACAGACTGTGTCACACTGAGACACTCTCAAGACAGATTGTGACCCTTTCTGTCTCTCTCTCTCTGACTCTCTGAGACACACTGTGACACTCACTGAGGCACAATCTGACACTCTCTGACTCTCCAAAACTCTTAGACACACTGTGACACTCTCTGGCTCTCTCTGACACTCTCAGACACACCGTGACACGCTCTGCGACACACTATGACACTCTCTCAAACGCACTGTGATACTCTCTGACTCTCTGAGATACAGTATGACACTCTCTGACATTCTCTCAAACACACTGCGTCACTCTCTGTGACACTTTCTGACACTCTCTGAGGGACTGTGACACACTGTGACACTCTCTGACAGTCGCTGAGACACTGGGACAGTCTCTGACTCTGTGACTATTTGAGACGCATTGTGACACTCTCTGACTCTCTCTGAAACACACTGTGACACTCTCTGAAACACACTGTGACACTCTCTGAGACTCTCTGAGACACACAGTGACACTCTCTGACAGACTGTGACAGACTGTGACACCCTCAAAGACAGACTGTGTCACTTTCTGACTCTCTGAGACACACTGTGACACTCACAGAGACACACTGTGACATTCTCTGACAGACTGTGACAAACTGTGACACTCTCTGAGAGACACTGTGACACTTTCCGTCTCTCTCTGACTCTCTCTGAGACACACTGACACTCTCTGACCCGTTCTGACACTCTCTGAGACAGACTGTGAGACTCACTGACATTCTCTAACTCTCTCTGTTACACACTGTGACAATCTCTGACACTCTCTGAGACACTCTGTGATACAGTCTGACTCTCTCTGGCTCTCTCTGAGGTACAGTACGACATACTGTGACACTCGCTGACTCACTCTGACACACGCTGAGACACACTGTGACACTCTCTGACACTTTCTGAGTCAAGCTGTGACATGTTCTGACTCTCTCTGACTCTCCGAGACACACTGTCATCCTCTCTGAGACACACTGTGACACTCTCTGACTCTGTCTGATACTTTGAGCTGCACTGTGACACTCTTTGATCCTATCTGGCACTCTCTGAGACACACTGGGACACTTTCTGACTCTCTCTGAAACACACTGTGGCACTCGCTGACAGATTGTGACACATTCTGACTCTACCTGAATTTCTGAGACACACTGTGACCCTCTCTGACACACGCTGAGGCACACTGTGACACCCTCTGACACTCTCTCATACACACTATGACACTCTCTGACTCTCTCTGAGACACAATGTGACACTCTCTGACACTCTCTCAAACACACTGTGACACTCTCCGACTCTCTGAGATACACTATGACACTCTCTGACACTCTCTCAAACACACTGCGACACTCTCTGAGACAAATTGTGACACTCTCTGCCAGACTGTGACACACTGTGACACTCTCATAGACACACTATGACACTCTCTGATTCTATCTGACACTCTCTGATACACACTGTGACACTCTCTGACTCTCTCTGACACTCCCCGAAACACAATATGACATTCTCTGACAGACTGTGACAGACTGTGGCACTCCCTGACACACTATAACACTCTCTGACTGACTGTGACACACTCTGACACATGGTGAAATTCGCTGTGACACTCTTTAAGACACACTGTGACACTCTCTGACTATCTCTGAGTCACCCTATAATTCTCTCTAACAGACTATGACACACTGTGGCACTCTCTGACAGACTGTGACACACAATGACACACTCTGACGCTCTCTGATACACAGTGTGAGACTCTCTGTGACACACTGTGACACACTATGACACTCTCTTAGACACACTGTGACACTCTCTGACACTCTCTTAGACACACTGTCACACTCTCTAACTCTCTCTGAAACACACTGTGAAACTCTCTGACAGACTGTAATACACTGTGGCACTCTCTGACACTCTCTTAGACACACGGTGACACGCTCTGACTCTCCCTGACACTCTCTGAGACACACTGTGACACTCTCTGACACATGGTGACATATTCTGAGATACTGTGATGCTCTCTGTGACACTGTGACACGTTCCATCTCTCTCTGATTCCCTGAGACACACTTCGACACTCTCTGACACATTGTGACACTGACTGACTGTGACACTCCCGGACACACTATGACATTCTCTGAGACATTGTGACACTCTCTGAAACACAATGTGACACTCTCTGACTCTCTCTGACTCTCTGGGACACACTGTGACACTCTCTGAGATGCACTGTGACACACTGTGACACTCTCTGTCTCTCTCTGACACTCTGAGACACACTGTGATACACTGTGACTCTCTCTCTGACACTCTCCAAAATACAATGTGGCACTCTCTGACAGACAGGGACAGACTGTGACACTCCCTGACACACTGTAACACTCTCTGACTGGCTCTGACACACTCTGACACATGGTGAAATTCTCTGTGACACTGTGACACTCTGAGACACACTGTGATACTCTCTGTCTCTCTCTGACACTCTTTGAGATGCACTGTGACACTCTGTGACTCTCTCGGTCACTTTCTGAAACACAATGTGGCACTCTCTGACCGACTGTGACACACTGTGACACTCCCTGACACACAAAAACACTCTCTGACACATGGTGAAATTCTCTGTGACACTGTGACACTCTCTAAGACACACTGTGACACTCTCTGAGAGACACTGAGACCCTCTTTGTCTCTCTCTGTGACAATTTTTGACTCTCTCTCACACTCTCTGAGACACACTGTGTCACTTTCTGACTCTCTCTGAGAAACACTGTGACACTCTCTGACAGACTGTGACAGACTGTGACAATTTATGAGACACACGATGACACTCACTGACCTACTGTGACACTCTCTGACACACGGTGACATTTTCCGCGACACTGTGACACTCTCTGAGACACACTGTGACACTCTCTCATAGACTGTGACTCTCTCTGAGCCAAATGCTGACACTCTCTGGCACTCTCTGAGACACAGTATGACACACTGTGACACGTTCTGACACACTCTGAAATACAATGTAACATTCTCTGACAGACTGTCACAATGTGACACTCTCTGAGACAAACTGTGACACTTTCTGACTCTCTCTGACTCTCTGAAACACACTCTCATCCTCTCTTAGATGCACTGTGACACTCTCTGAGACACACTGTGACACACTCTGACAGACCGTGTCACACTGAGACACTCTCAAGACAGATTGTGACCCTTTCTGTCTCTCTCTCTCTGACTCTGTGAGACACACTGTGACACTCACTGAGACACAATCTGACACTCTCTGACTCTCTCCGAAACTCTCAGACACACTGAGACACTCTCTGACTCACTGTGACACTCTCAGACACACCGTGACACTCTCTGACTTTCTCTAACACTTTGAGACACAATTTGACACTCTCTGATCCTATCTTACACTCTCTGAGACACACTGTGACACTCTCTGACTCTCTCTGAAACACAATGTGACACTCGCTGACAGACTGTGACACTTTCTGACTCTCCCTGAATCTCTGAGACACACTGTGACACCATCTGACTCTCTCTGAAACACAATGTGACACTCTCTGACACACGCTGACTCACACTGTGACACTCTGGCACTTTCTCAAACACACTGTGACACTCTCTGATCCTATTTGACACTCTCTGAGGCAAACTGTGACACTTTCTGACTCTCTCTGACTATCTGAAACACACTGTCATCCTGTCTTAGATGCACTGTGACACTCTCTTAGATGCACTGTGACACTCTCTGACAGACTGTGTCACACTGAGACACTCTCAAGACAGATTGTGACCCTTTCTGTCTCTCTCTCTCTGACTCTCTGAGACACAATGTGACACTCACTGAGGCACAATCTGACACTCTCTGACTCTCTCTGAAACTCTCAGACACACTGTGACACTCTCTGACAGACTGTGTCACACTGAGACACTCTCAAGACAGATTGTGACCCTTTCTGTCTCTCTCTCTGACTCTCTGAGACACAATGTGACACTCACTGAGGCACAATCTGACACTCTCTGACTCTCTCTGAAACTCTCAGACACACTGTGACACTCTCTGACTCACTGTGACACTCTCAGACACTCTCAAGACAGATTGTGACCCTTTCTGTCTCTCTCTCTCTGACTCTCTAAGACACAATGTGACACTCACTGAGGCACAATCTGACACTCTCTGACTCTCTCTGAAACTCTCAGACACACTGTGACACTCTCTGACAGACTGTGTCACACTGAGACACTCTCAAGACAGATTGTGACCCTTTCTGTCTCTCTCTCTCTGACTCTCTGAGACACACTGTGACACTCACTGAGGCACAATCTGACACTCTCTGACTCTCCAAAACTCTTAGACACACTGTGACACTCTCTGACAGACTGTGTCACACTGAGACACTCTCAAGACAGATTGTGACCCTTTCTGTCTCTCTCTCTCTGACTCTCTGAGACACACTGTGACACTCACTGAGGCACAATCTGACACTCTCTGACTCTCCAAAACTCTTAGACACACTGTGACACTCTCTGGCTCTCTCTGACACTCTCAGACACACCGTGACACGCTCTGCGACACACTATGACACTCTCTCAAACGCACTGTGATACTCTCTGACTCTCTGAGATACAGTATGACACTCTCTGACATTCTCTCAAACACACTGCGTCACTCTCTGTGACACTTTCTGACACTCTCTGAGGAACTGTGACGCACTGTGACACTCTCTGACAGTCGCTGAGACACTGGGACAGTCTCTGACTCTGTGACTATTTGAGACGCATTGTGACACTCTCTGACTCTCTCTGAAACACACTGTGACACTCTCTGAAACACACTGTGACACTCTCTGAGACTCTCTGAGACACACAGTGACACTCTCTGACAGACTGTGACAGACTGTGACACCCTCAAAGACAGACTGTGTCACTTTCTGACTCTCTGAGACACACTGTGACACTCACATAGACACACTGTGACATTCTCTGACAGACTGTGACAAACTGTGACACTCTCTGAGAGACACTGTGACACTTTCCGTCTCTCTCTGACTCTCTCTGAGACACACTGACACTCTCTGACCCGTTCTGACACTCTCTGAGACAGACTGTGAGACTCACTGACATTCTCTAACTCTCTCTGTTACACACTGTGACAATCTCTGACACTCTCTGAGACACTCTGTGATACAGTCTGACTCTCTCTGGCTCTCTCTGAGGTACAGTACGACATACTGTGACACTCGCTGACTCACTCTGACACACGCTGAGACACACTGTGACACTCTCTGACACTCTCTGAGTCAAGCTGTGACATGTTCTGACTCTCTCTGACTCTCCGAGACACACTGTCATCCTCTCTGAGACACACTGTGACACTCTCTGACTCTGTCTGATACTTTGAGCTGCACTGTGACACTCTTTGATCCTATCTGGCACTCTCTGAGACACACTGGGACACTCTCTGACTCTCTCTGAAACACACTGTGGCACTCGCTGACAGATTGTGACACATTCTGACTCTACCTGAATTTCTGAGACACACTGTGACCCTCTCTGACACACGCTGAGGCACACTGTGACACCCTCTGACACTCTCTCATACACACTATGACACTCTCTGACTCTCTCTGAGACACAATGTGACACTCTCTGACACTCTCTCAAACGCACTGTGACACTCTCCGACTCTCTGAGATACACTATGACACTCTCTGACACTCTCTCAAACACACTGCGACACTCTCTGAGATAAATTGTGACACTCTCTGCCAGACTGTGACACACTGTGACACTCTCTGAGACACACTGGGACACTCTCTGACTCTCTCTGAAACACACTGTGGCACTCGCTGACAGATTGTGACACATTCTGACTCACTCTGAATTTCTGAGACACACTGTGACCCTTTCTGACACTCTCTGAGGCACACTGTGACACTCTCTGACACACGCTGAGACACACTGTGACACTCTCTGAGGCACACTGTGACACTCTCTGACACTCTGAGACAAAGTGTGACACGTTCTGACTCTCTCTGACTCTCCGAGACACACTATTATCCTCTCTTAGACACACTGTGACACTCTCTGACTCTCTCTGAGGCACAGTGTGACATTCTCTGACACACTGTAACACATTGAAACACTCTCTGACTCTTTCTGACACTCTGAGACACACTGTGACACTCTCTGACAGACTGTGACACACTCTGACTCTCTCTGAGACTCTTACACACACTGTGACACTCTCTGACTGTCTCTGAGGCACACTGTGACACTCTCTTACAATCTGTGACACACTGAAATGCTCTCTGATCCTACCCGCCTCACTCTGAGACACAATGTGACACTCTGACACTCTCTGAAAAGCACTGTGGCACTGTCTGACAGACTGTGTACACTGTGACATTCTCTGAGACACAATGTGATACTCTCTGACAGAATCTGACACCTTGAGTCTCTCTGAGACTCTCTTAGACACACTGAGACACTCTCTGAGACGCACTGTGAGACTGTCTGATCTTAGCTGACATGCTCTGAGGCACACTGGCACACTCTCTGATAGACTGTGACACTTTATGACGCACTGTGACACTCTCTGATCCAACTGACACTCTCTGAGACACACTGTCACAGCGTCTGACTCTCTCTGACACTTTGAGATGCACTGAGACACTTTCTGATCCTATCTGACGATCTCTGAGACACACTGTGACACTGCGTGACACTCTCTGACACTCTCTGAAATACACTTTGACACTCTCTGACAGGCTGTGACACACTGACACTCTCAAAGACACACTGTGACACTCTCTGACTCTCTATGAAAGGCACTGTGACACTCTCTGACACACACTGTGACACTGTCTGACACTCTCTCAAACACACTGCGACACGCTCTGGCAGACTGTGACACACTGCGACACACTCTGACACTCGCTGAGACACAGTGGGACACTCTCTGACTCGCTCTGACAATTTGACACTCTCTGACACTCTCTCAAACACACTGTGACACGCTCTGTCAGACTGTGACACACTGCGACACACTCTTACACTCGCTGAGACACGCTGGGACATTCTCTGACTCTCTGAGACACACTGTGACACTCTCTGACACTCTCTGAGACATACTGTGACACTCTCTGACAGACTGTGACACACTGTGACACTCGGACTCTCTGAGACACATGCTGATTCTCTCTGACACTCTCTGAGACAGAATGTGACACTCTCTGATACTCTCTGAGGCACAGCACGACACGCTGTGACACTCACTGACAGGGTGTGACAAACAGTGACATTCTCTGACTTTCTCTGACACTCTCTCAGACACACTGTGACACTCTCTGACTCTCTCTTTCACTCTCTGAGACACACTTGTCACGCTGTGACAGACTGTGACAATTTCTGTGACACACTATGACACTCTCTGAACGACTGTGACACTCTCTGACCCGCTCTGACACTCTCTGAGACAGACTGTCACACTTTCATTCTCTCTCTGACTCCCTGAGACACATTGTGACACTCTCTGATCTGCTCTGACTCTCTGACTCTTTCTGAGACGCACTGTGACACACGTTGACTCACTCTGAGACTCAGTGAGGCACAGTATGACATACTGCGACACTCTCTGACTCTCTCTGGCACTCTCTTAGGCACACTGTGACACTATCAGACAGACTGTAACACTTCTGACCCTCTCTGACTCACTCCGAAATATACTGTAACCTTTTCTGACAGACTGTGACACACTGTGACACTCTCAGAGACAGACTGTGACACGTTCCGACTCTCTCTGACTCTCTGAGACACGCAGAGACTCTCCCTTAGACACACTGTGACTCTCTCTGACACTCTCTTAAACACACTGTGACACTCTCTGACTCTCTCTGAAACACACTGTGACACTCTCAGACACAGACTGTGACACGTTTCGACTCTCTCTGACTCTCTGAGATACACTGTGACACCCTCATAGACATACTGTGACACTCTCTGACACTCTCTGACACTCTCTGAGGCAGACCGAGACACTCTCTGAAACACACTCTGACACTCTCTCACAGACTGTGAAACTCTCTGACACTCTCTGACCCTCTCTGAGACCGACTGTGACACTCTCTGACTCTCCCTGACATTCTCTGAGGCACAGCACGACATCTGTGACCCTCTCTGACAGATTGTGACAAACTGTGACACTCTCGGACTCTCTCTGACTCACTCCGAAATATACTGTAACCTTCTCTGACAGACTGTGACAAACTGTGACACTCTCTGACTTTCTCTGAGACACTCTGTGACACTTTCTGAGTCATTCTGTCACTCTCTGAGACACACTATAACACTCTCTCACAGACTGCGATCCTCTCAGAGACAAACACTGACCAACTCTGACACTCTCTGAGACACAGTAGGACTCACTGTGATGATCTCTGAGACACTATGAAATACATGTAACCTTTTCTGACAGACTGTAACACACTGTGACTCTCTATGAGACAGACTGTGACACGTTCTGACTCTCTGAGACACACTGTGACTCTCTCTGAGACACACTGTGACTCTCTCTTAGACACTCTCTATCTCTGACACCCTCTGTGGCACACTGTGACACTCTCAAAGACAGACTGTGACACTCTCTGACTCTCTCTGAGACACTCTGTGACACTTTCTGAGTCATTCTGTCACTCTCTGAGACACACTATAACACTCTCTCACAGACTGTGATCCTCACAGAGACAAACACTGACCCACTCAGACACTCTCTGAGACACAGTAGGACTCACTGTGACACTCTCTGACTCCCTCTGACACACTCTGAAATACATGTAACCATTTCTGTCAGACTGTGACAAACTGTGACACTCTCTGAAACACACTGTGACACTCTCTGAGACACACTGTGACACTCTGTGACTCTCTCCGAAAGCACTGTGACACTCTCTCAAACACACTGAGACACGCCCTCTCAGACTGTGACACACTGCGACACACTCTGACACTCTCTGAGACACACTGGGACACTCTCTGACTCGCTCTGACAATTTGAGATGCACTGTGACACTCTCTTATCCTATCTGAGACACACTGTGACACTCTCTGACAGACTGTGTGAGAGAAGGGGTGAGAGAGAGGTGTGAGAGAGAGTGTTAGAAAGAGAGAAGGGTGAGAGAGAGAGGGGTGAGAGAGAGAGAGGGTGTGAGAGAGATCGGAGAGAAAGAGTGAGCGGGTGAGAAAGAGAGGGGGGTGAGAGAGAGACAGGCTGAGAGAGAGAGGGTGAAACACACTGTGACAGTCTCTGAGAAACTGTGACAAACTGTGACACTCTCTGACACTCTCTGAGACACGCTGTGACACTCTCTGAGATTTTGAGATGCACTGTGACACTCTCTGACAGAAAGTGACACACTGTGACACACTCTGACACTCTATAAGTCACACTGTGACACTCTCTGACACTCTATAAGACATACTGTGACACTCTCTGACATTCTTTGAGACAAACTGTGATACTCTCTGACTGACTGTGACACACTCCGACACACTCTGTGACACGCTGGGACCCTCTCTGACAATTTGACACGCACTGTGACACTCTCTGATACACACTGTGACACTCTCTGACATTCTTTGAAACACACTGTGACACTCTCTGACAGACTGTGACACACTCTGACACACTCTGACACACACTCTGACACACACTGTGACACTCTCTGACATTCTTTGAAACACACTGTGACAATCGCTGACAGACTGTGACACACTCTGACACTATCTGCGACACACTGGGACCCTCTCTGACAACTTGAGATGCTCTGTGACACTCTCTGATAGACTGTGACACACTGTGACACACTCTGACACACACTGTGACACTCTCTGACAGAGTCTTACACACACTGTGACACTCTCTGACAATCTTTGAAACACACTGTGACAATCTCTGACAGACTGTGACACACTCTGACACACTCTGTGACACAGCGGGACCCTTTCTGACAATTTGACACGCACTGAGACACTCTCTGATCCTATCCAACACACTCTGAGACACACTTTGACACTCTCTGCCTCTCACTGACACTTTGAGACGCACTGTGACACTCTCTGGTCCTATCTGGCACTGTCTGAGACACACTGTGACACTCTCTGAGAGTCTCTGAGACACACTGGGACCCTCTCTGACAATTTCAGACGCACTGTAACACTCTCTGATCCTATCCGACACTCTCTAAGACACACTGTGACACTCTCTGACAGACTGTGACACACTGTGACACTCTCTCACAGATAGTGACACTTTCAGATTCTCTCAGAATCTCTGACACATGCTGTGATACTTTCTGTCACTCTGAGACACAATGTGACACTCTCTGACAGACTGTGACACTCTGAGACACTCTTTGAGAAGCACTGTGACACTCTGATCTTATCTGACACTCTCTGAAAAGCACTGTGACACTCTCAGACAGACTGTGACACACTGTGACACTCTCTGACACACACTGTGACACTCTCTGACAGACTGTGACACACTGTGACGCTATCCTACACTCTCTGGCACTTTGAGACGCACTGTGACACTCTCTGATCCTATCTGACGCTTTCGGAGACACACTGGGATACAGTCTGACTCTATCTGTCACTCTCTGAGGCACAGTATGATGTACTTTGACACTCTCTGACTCACTCTGACATCTCTGAGACACACTGTGACACTCTCTCAGACAGTAGCCATCTCTGAGCCAAATGCTGACATTCTCTGCCACTCTCTGAGAAATAGTATGACACACTGTGACACTCTCTGACTCTCCCTGAGGCACACTAGACACTCTCTGACAGAGTGTGACACACTGAAACACGCTCTGACTCTCTCTAACACTCTCTTAGACACACTGTGACACTCTCTGACTCTCTCTGAAACACACTGTGACAGTCTCTGAGAAAATGTGACAAACTGTGACACTCTCTGAGACTCTCTGAGACATGCTGGACACTCTCTAACAGACTGTGACACACTGTGACACCTTGAGACGCACTGTGACACTCTCAGATCCTTTCTGACACTCTCTGAGACACACTGTGACACTCTCTGACTCTCTCTGAATGGCACTGTGCCACTCTCTGAGACACACTGTGACACTCGCTGACTCTGTCTGAAACACTCTGTGACACTCTGACAGACTGTGACACACTGTGACACTCTCTGACACTTTCTTAGACACACTGTGGCACTTTCTGACTATCGGGGACACACTGTGACATCTCTTAGAGAGTTTGTGACACTTTCTCACTCTCTCTGACACTCTCTGACGCACACTGTGACACTCTCTGACAGACTGTGACACACTGAGACACTCTCAAAGACAGACTGTGACACTTTCTGACTCTCTCTGACTCGCTCTGAAATATACTGTAGCCTTCTCTGACAGACTGTGCACACTGTGACACTCTCTGAGACAGACTGTGACACACTCTGACTCTCTCTGAGGCACACTGTGACACTCTCTGACTGTCTCTGAGGCACACTGTGACACTCTCTTACAATCTGTGACTCACTGAAACGCTCTCTGATCCTACCCGCCTCACTCTGAGACACAATGTGACATTCTGACACTCTCTGAAAAGCACTGTGACACTCTCTGACAGACTGTGTACACTGTGACATTCTCTGAGACACAATGTGATACTCTCTGACAGACTGTGACACTGAGTCTCTCTGAGACTCTCTTAGACACACTGAGACACTCTCTGAGACACACTGTGACACTGTCTGATCTTATCTGACATGCTCTGAGACACACTGGCACACTCTCTGACAGACTGTGACACTTTATGACGCACTGTGACACTCTCTGATCCTATCTGATCCTCTCTGTGACACACTGTGCGACTCTCTGAGACACACTGTGACACTTTCTGACTCCCTCTAAATCTCTGAGACACACTGTGACACGCTCTTACAGTCGGTGACACACTGTGACACTTTCTGATATTCTCTGAGACACACTATGACACTTGCTGACACACTGTGCGACTCTCTGAGACAGACTGTAACACTTTCTGACTCTCTTTGAATCTCTGAGACACACTGTGACACTGCGTGACACTCTCTGAGACACACTGTGACACTCTCTGACAGACTGTGACACACTGTGACACTCTCTTACTCTCTCTGAGACACACTGCGACACTCTCTGACAGACTGTGACACATTGTGACACTCTCAGAGACAGACTGTGACATTTTCTGACTCTGATTCTGACACACACTGTGAAAATCTCTGATCCTATTAGACACTCTCCGAGACACACTGTGAAACTCTGTGACAGACTGTGACACACTGTGACACTCTCTGACACTTCCTTAGGCACACTGTGACACGCACTGTTCCTCCTAACGCTCTCTGAGACGCACTGTGACACTCTCTGATCCTATCTGACACTCTCTTAGACACACTGTGACACTCTCTGATCCTATCGGACACTCGCTGAGGCACACTGTGACACTCTGTGACAGACTGTGACACACCGTGACACTCTCAAAGACTGACTGTGACACTTTCTGACTCCCTCTGAATCTCTGAGACACAATGTGACACGCTCTTACAGTCGGTGACACACTGCCACACTTTCTGATATTCTCTGAGACACTCTCTGACACACTGACACACTGTGACACTCTCTGAGACAGACTGTGACACTTTCTGACTCTCTGAATCTCTGAGACACACTGTGACACTTTCTGACTCTCTCTGAGACAGACTGTGACACTTTCTGACTCTCTGAATCTCTGAGACACACTGTGGCACTTTCTGACTCTCTCTGAGACACTCTGCAATACACTGTAAAATTCTCTGACAGATTGTATCTCACAGTGACACTCTGTGAGAAATACTGTGACACTTTCTGACTCTCTCTGACTCTCTGAGACACACCGTGACACTCTATTAGATACACTGTGACCCTCTCTGACACTCTCTTAAACACATATTGACATTCTCTGACTGTCTCTGACACTCTCTAAGGCACTCTATGACACTCTCTGAATGACTGTGACACACTGAGGCACTCTCAAAGACAGACTGTGACATTTTCTGACTCTCTCTGACACTCTTTGAGGCACAGTGTGACACTCTCTGATAGACTGTGACACTCTCGGACTCTCTCTGATACCCTCTGAGGCACAGCACGACACACTGTGACACTGTGACAGGTTGTGACAAACTGTGACATTCTCTGTCACTCTCTGAGACACACAGTGAAACTCTCTGACTCTGTCACTCTCTGAGGCACACTGTGTCACGCGCTGAAATACGGTGACATTTTCTTAGACACTGTGACTCTCTCTGAGACATACTGTGTCACTTTCTGTCTCTCTCTGATTCCCTGAGACTCACTGTGACACTCTCTGACCTGCTCTGACACTCTCTGAGACAGACTGTGTCACTCTCTGATACTCTCTGACACACACTGATACACTTTCTGACTTTCTCTGAGACACACTGTGATACAGTCTGCTCTATCATCCACTCTCTGAGGCACAGTATGACATACTGTGACACTCTCTGACTCACTCTGACATCTCTGAGACACACTGTGATACAGTCTGACTCTAACTGACACTCTCTGAGGCACAGTATGACATACTGTGACACTCTTGGACTCATTTTGACATCTCTGAGACACACTGTGACACTCTCTCACAGACTATGACACTCTCTGAGCCAAATGCTGGCACTCTGAGACACACTGTAACACTCTCTCACAGACTGTGACCATCTCTGAAACAAATGCTGACACTCTCTGACACTCTCTGAGACACAGTATGACACACTGTGACACTTTCTGACTCTCTCTGAGACACCCTGCAATACACTGTAAGATTCTCTGACAGATTGTGTCTCAGAGTGACGCTATCTGAGAAAAACTGACACTTTCTGACTCTCTCTGCCACTCTGAGACACACTGTGACACTCTGTGACACTCTCTGAAAGACTGTGACACACTGAGACAGTCTCAAAGACAGACTGTGACACTTTCTGACTCTCTCTGACACTAAGACAAACTGTGACACTCTCTGACATTCTTTGAAACACACTGTGACACTCTCCGACAGACTGTGACACACTCTGACACTGTCTGCGACATACTGGGACCCTCTCTGACAGACTGTGACACACTCTGACACTGTCTGCGACATACTGGGACCCTCTCTGACAGACTGTGACACACTCTGACACTGTCTGCGACACACTGGGACCCTCTCTGACAATTTGAGACACGCTGTGACACTCTCTGACACTCTCTGAAAAGCACTGTGACACTCTCTGACAGACTGTGAGACACTGTGACACTCTCAGACAGACTGTGACACTCTCTGATCTTATCTAACACTCTCTGAGACACACTGTGACACTCTCAGACAGACTGTGACACTCTCTGATCTTATCTAACACTCTCTGAGACACACTGTGACACTCTCTGACAGACTGTGACACACTGTGACACTCTCTGGCACTTTGAGACGTCTGTGTCACTCTCTGATCCTATCTGACAATCACGGAGAGGCACTGTGACACTCTCTGACTCTCTCTGACACTTTGAGACACACTGTGACAATCTCTGACAGACTGTCGCACACTGTGACACTCTCAAAGACAGACTGTGACACTCTCTGACTCCCTCTGAATCTCTGAGACACACTGTGACACGCTCTTACAGTCGGTGACACACTGTGACACTTTCTGATAATCTCTCAGACACACTATGACACTCTCTTACACACTGTGACACTCTCTGAGACAGACCGTGACACTTTCTGACTCTCTGAATCTCTGAGACACACGGTGACACTTTCTGACTCTCTCTGAGACACTCTGCAATACAATCTGTCAGAAAATCTTACAGTGTATCTCACAGTGACACTCTGTGAGAAATACTGTGACACTTTCTGACTCTCTCTGGCTCTCTGAGACACACTGTGACACTCTATTAGGTACACTGTGACCCTCTCTGACTCTCTCTTAAACACATATCGACATTCTCTGACTCTCTGTGACACTCTCTAAGGCACACTATGACACTCTCTGAACGACTGTGACACACTGAGGCACTCTCAAAGACAGACTGTGACATTTTCTGACTCTCTCTGACACTCTTTGAGGCACAGTGTGACACTCTCTGACAGACTGTGACACACTGTGACACCCTCTGAGACAAACTGTGACACATTCTAACACTCTCTGACTCTCTGAGACACACTGTGACACTCGCTGAGTCACACTGGGACACTCTCTGACACATTCTGAGACACACTGTGACACTCTCTGAGGCACACAGTGACACTTTCTGACTCCTTTGACTCTCTGAGACACACTGTGACACATTCTGAGACAGGCTGTGACACTTTCTGACTCTCTCTCACTTTCTCTGAGACACACTGTGGCACTGCCTGACACTCTGTCACAGTCTCTGGCACACTGTGACACTCTCTGAGACAGACTGTGACACTTTCTGGTTCTGTCTGACTCTCTGAGACACACTGTGACACTCTCTGAGACAGACTGTGACACTTTCTGGTTCTGTCTGACTCTCTGAGACACACTGTGACACTCTCTGACAGACTGTGACACATTGTGACACTCTCTGACAGACTGTGACACATTGTGACACTCTCAGAGACAGACTGTGACATTTTCTGACTCTGACTCTGACACACACTGTGACACTCTCTGATCCTATCGGACACTCTCTGAGACACACTGTGACACTCTGTGACAGACTGTGACACACTGTGACACTCTCTGACACTTCCTTAGGCACACTGTGACACGCACTGTTCCTCCTACCGCTCTCTGAGACGCACTGTGACACTCTGTGACAGACTGTGACACACTGTGACACTCTCTGACACTTCCTTAGGCACACTGTGACACGCACTGTTCCTCCTACCGCTCTCTGAGACGCACTGTGACACTCTCTGATCCTATCTGACACTCTCTGAGACACACTGTGACACTCTCTGAGACGCACTGTGACACTCTCTGATCCTATCTGACACTCTCTGAGACACACTGTGACACTCTCTGACTCTCTCTGAAAAACACTGTGACACTCGCTGACAGACTATGACACTTTCTGACTCTCCCTGAATCTCTGAGACACACTGTGACACCATCTGACTCTCTCTGAAACTCTCTGTGGCACTCTCTGACACACGCTGAGACACACTGTGACACTCTCTGAATCTCTCTTAAACTCTCTGACACACTCTGACATACGCTGAGACACAGTGTGACACTCTGGCACTTTCTCAAACAGACTGTGACACTCTCTGATCCTATCTAACACTCTCTGAGACACATTGTGACACTCTCTGACAGACCGTGTCACACTGAGACACTCTCAAGACAGATTGTGACACTTTCTGACTCTTTCTCTGACTCTCTGAGTCACACTGTGACACTCTCTGAGACACACTGGGACACTCTCTGACTCTCTCTGAGGCACACTGTGACACTCTCTGACAGACTCTGACTCACTGAAACACTATCGGACTCTCTCTGACTCTCTGAGACACACTGTGACACTCACTGAGACACACTGTGACACTCTCTGATCTTATCTGACACTCTCTGAGACACACTGTGACACTCTCTGACAGACTGTGACACACTGCGACATTCTCTAACACTCTCTGACAATTTGAGACACACTATGATGCTCTCTAATCCTATCTGACACTCTCGGAGACACACTGGGATACAGTCTGACTCTATCTGAAATACACTGTGACACTCTCTGAGAAACTGTGACAAACTGTGACACTCTCTGAGACCCACTGGGACCCTCTCTGAGACTTTGAGATGAACTGTGACGCACTCTGACACTCTATAAGACACACTGTGACACTCTCTGACATTCTTTGAAACACACTGTGACAATCTCTGAGAGACTGTGACACACTCTGACACACTCTGCGACACAGCGGGATCCTCTCTGACAATTTGACATGCACTGGGACACTCTCTGATCCTATCCAACACACTCTGAGGCACACTGTGACACTCTCTGACAGACTGTGACACACTGTGACACTCTCTGACAGATAGCGACACATTCAGACTCTCTCTGAAACTCTGACACACACTGTGATACTGTCTGACACTCTC
Organism: Chiloscyllium punctatum; assembly: GCF_047496795.1. Classification (NCBI taxonomy): domain Eukaryota; kingdom Metazoa; phylum Chordata; class Chondrichthyes; order Orectolobiformes; family Hemiscylliidae; genus Chiloscyllium; species Chiloscyllium punctatum. The sequence continues at coordinate 49,977,605 of NC_092790.1, read as the reverse complement.
TGAGATACAATGAACACACTCTGACAGACTGACACACTGAGACACTCTCTGAGATGCACTGTGACACTCTCTGATCTTATCTGACACTCTCTGAGACACACTGTGACACTCTCTGACAGACTGTGACACACTGTGACACTCTCTGACAGATAGTGACACATTCTGACTCTCTCTGAAACTCTGACACACACTGTGATACTGTCTGACACTCTCTGAGATACAATGAACACACTCTGACAGACTGATACACTGAGACACTCTCTGAGACACACTGTGATACTCTCTGATCTTATCTGACACTCTCTGAGACACACTGTGACACTCTGACAGACTGTGGCAGACTGTGACACTCTCTGACACTTTCTTAGACACACTGTGACACTTTCTGACTCTTGGAGACACACTGTGACATCTCTTAGCAAGTTTGTGACACTTTCTCGCTCTCTCTGACACTCTCTGAGACACACTGTGACACTCACTGACTCTGACACTCTCTGAGACACACTGTGACACACCCTGACTCTTTATGGGACACACTGTGACACTCACTGACTCTGACACTCTCTGACTCACTCTGACACTCTCTGAGACACACTGTGAAACCGTCTGACTTTATATGACACTCTCTCAGACACAGTATGATGCACTGTGACACTTACAGTCTCTCTCTGACACACTCTGAAATACAATGTAACATTCTCTGACAGACTGTGACCCTCTCTGAGCCAAATGCTGACACTCTCTGACACTCTCTGAGACACAGTATGACACACTGTGACACTTTCTGACTCTCTCTGACACACTCTGCAATACACTGCAAGATTGTCTGACAGATTGTGTCTCACAGTGAAACTCTCTGAGAAATACTGTGACACTTTCTGACTCTTTCTGAGTCTCTGAGACACACTGTGACACTCTCTTAGACACACTGTGACCCTCTCTGACACTCTCTTAACCACACTGTGACATTCCCTGACTCTCTCTGACTCTCTCTAAGGCACACTGTGATACTCTCTGACAGACTGTGACACACTGAGACACTCTCAAAGACAGACTGTGACATTTTCTGACTCTCTCTGACACTCTTTGAGGCACAGTGTGACACTCTCTGACAGACTGTGACACACTGAGACACTCTCAAAGACAGACTGTGACACTTTCTGACTCACTCTGACTCTCTCTGAAATATACTATAACCTTCTCTGACAGAATGTGACACACTGTGACACTCTCTGAGACAGACTGTGACACTTTCTGACTCTCTCTGACTCTCTGTGACACACTGTGACATTCTATGATCCTATCTGACATTCTCAGAGACACACTGTGACACACTTCGACTCTCTCTGACACTCTCTGAGACACACCGTGACACACTCTGACTCTCTGAGACACACTGTGATACAGTCTGACTCTCTGTGACACCCTATGAGGCACTGTATGACACACTACGACACTCTCTGACTCACTCTGACACTCTCTGAGACAAGCTCTGACACTCTCTCACAGACTGTGAACCTCTCTGAGACAAACTCTGACCATCTCTGACACTCTCTGAGACACACTGTGACACTCTCTGACAGACTGTGACACTTTCTGACTCTCTCTGACTCTCTGAGATGCACTCTGACCCTCTGTGACTCTCTCTGATACACTGGAAAACACTGTGACACTCTCTGTCCCTCTCTCACACTCTTTGAGACACACTGTGACACTCACTGACTCTCTCTGAGACATACTGTGACTCTCTGACACTCTGAGATACCCTGTGACGCTCTCTCACACTCTCTGAGAAACACGGTAATGCTCTCTGACAGACTCTGACAGACTGTGACATTCTCTGAGAAACACAATGACACTCACTGACCTACTGTGACACTCTCTGACACACGGTGACATTTTCTGCGACACTGCGACACTCTTTGAGACACACTGTGACACTCTCTGATTCTCTCTGAGGTACACTGTGATGCTCTCTGACACTCTCTGAGAAACACTGTGACACTCTCTGACAGACTCTGACAGACTGTGACAATTTCTGAGACACACGATGACACTCACTGACCTACTGTGACACTCTCTGACACACGGTGACATTTTCTGCGACACTGCGACACTCTTTGAGACACACTGTGACACTCTCTGATTCTCTCTGAGGTACACTGTGATGCTCTCTGACACTCTCTGAGAAACACTGTGACACTCTCTGACAGACTCTGACAGACTGTGACAATTTCTGAGACACATGATGACACTCTCTGACCTACTGTGACACTCTCTGACAGATGGTGACATTTTCTGAGACACTGTGACACTCTCTGAGACACACTGTGAGACTTGCTGTCTCTTTCTGACTCTGAGACACTCGGTCACTCTCTGAGACACACTGTAACATTTTTTGACTCTCTCTCACACTCTCTGAGACACACTGTGTCACTCTCTGACTCTCTCTGAGATGCAATGTGACTCTCTCTGACACACTGAGATACACTGTGATGCTCTCTGACACTCTCTGAGAAACACAATGACACTCTCTGACCTACTGTGACACTCTCTGACACACGGTGACATTTTCTGAGACACTGCGACACTCTCTGAGACACACTGTGACACTTTCCGTCTCTCTCAGACTTTCTGAGACTCACTGAGACACTCTCTGAGATAGACTGTGATAATCTCTGACTCTCTCTGAGACACACTGTGACACTCACTGACTCACTCTGACACTCTCTGAGACACAATGTGACTCTCTCTGACACATTGAGATACACTGTGATGCTCTCTGACACTCTCTGAGAAACACTGTGACACTCTCTGACAGACTCTGACAGACTTTGACAATTTCTGAAGCACACGATGACACTCTCTGACCTACTGTGACACTCTCTGACACACGGTGACATTTTCTGCGACACTGCGACACTCTCTGAGACACACTGTGACACTTTCCGTCTCTCTCTGACTCGCTGAGACACACTGTGACACTGTCTGACCCGCTCTGACACTCTCTGACTCTCTCTGAGACACACTGTGTCTCTTTCTGAGGCACACTCTGACAGTCTCTGATAGACTGTGACACGTTGTGGCATACTGTGACACTCTCTGTCTCTCTCTGACAATCTCTTAGACACACTGTAACACTATTTGAGACACACTGTGACACTCTCTGTCTCTCTCTCTGAGACACACTGTGACTCTCTCTGAGGCACACTGTGACACTCTCTGTCTCTCTCTCTGAGACACACTGTGACTCTCTCTGAGGCACACTGTGACACTCTCTGACAGACTGTGACACACTGTGACACTCTCTGACTCTCTCTGACACTCTCTTAGACACACTGTAACACTCTTTGAGACACACTGTGACACTTTCTGATCTGCTCTGACTCTCTGACTCTTTCTGAGACGCACTGTGACACTCATTGACTCACTCTGACACTCTGTGAGGCACAGTATGACACACTGTGACACTCTCTGACTCTCTCTGGCACTCTCTTAGGCACACTGTGACACTCTCTGACAGACTGTGACACTTCTGACTCTCTCTGACTCATTCCGAAATATACTGTAACCTTTTCTGACAGACTGTGACACACTGTGACACTGTCAGAGACAGACTGTGACACGTTCCGACTCTCTCTGACTCTCTGAGACACGCAGAGACTCTCTCTTAAACACACTGTGACACTCTCTGACTCTCTCTGAAACACACTGTGACACTCTCTGACTCTCTCTGACACTCTCTGAGGCAGACTGAGACACTCTCTGAAACACACTGTGACACTCTCTCACAGACTGTGAAACTCTCTGACATACTCTGCGGCATACTGTGACACGCTCTGACAGACTGTGACACACTGTGACATTCTCTGACCCTCTCTGAGACCGACTGTGACACTCTCTGACTCTCTCTGAGACCGACTGTGACACTTTCTGAGTCATTCTGTCACTCTCTGAGACCCACTATAACACTCTCTCACAGACTGTGACCCTCTCAGAGACAAACACTGACCAACTCTGACACTCTGTGAGATACAGTAGGACTCACTGTGACACTCTCTGACTCCCCCTGACACACTCTGAAATACATGTAACCTTTTCTGCCAGACTGTGACACACTGTGACACTCTATGAGACAGACTGTGACATGTTCTGACTCTCTCTGACTCTCTGAGACACACTGTGACACTCTCTGAGACACGCTGAGACTCTCTCTTAGACACACTGTAACTCTCTCTGACACTCTCTTAAACACACTGTGACACTGACTCTCTCTGTGGCACACTGTGACACTCTCAAAGACAGACTGTGACTCTCGCAGACTCTCTGAGACACACTAGTAGGGGGTGCCAGGAACAAATACAATCGCTAGGGAACTAGGACCCCTCCCAGAATGGGATAATGTGTGCCTTTGGGGTTCTACCTCCCCAGGGAGATAATGACAGGCCCCACACTGACACATCCACACCCGCTCACAGATGGGGTCTCCCACTGCCTGTCTCCCAGGTAACTGCACCTTTTGCCCCCAGCCCTGAGCCACAGCCGAACTCAGATTCCATGAATCATGTGGTTACCCAGTGTAAAGCAGCTTATGGTCTCACTCCGTACACAACAGCCATTCCAGGCACCCAGCTGGTGGGCAGCACCAAAAAGATCCCCTCTCTGTCACAGATACTGACTGACAGTCTGTCATACACAGAGTGGACGCTGAGGAGCAAACCAAATGAATCGCCATGTGCCTTAGTCCAGCAGGCCATTCAGCCCTCCCTGAGGGCCAACAGCTAGGGAGGGGCATCCATGATGAGATAAAGGCAGCGATCCTCACTGCTCGAGGGCAGGATAAGGCATATCCTGCAGAGGCGCTACATAACTGCAGAACAACAACCAGGGGAATGCCCCTCCCCTCCCACCGTCAGCTTCACCTGGAGACTCTGGGTCCAATTTGTCTGGATTTTTGGGGATATGACCTGCACCTCTCTTAGCGATGAGAAACTGGGCCCGACCCTTTGTCTCCCATCTCTCAGAAAGGAGGAGGGACACCTGGGATTCGACCCCTCAATCGCGCCCGTAATGAGGCTTGGGCTCTCAGCTAATTAATCACTGAATACGAAATAGACTTTAGGGATTTCCACATTGTGTTACAGGGGCTCAGGGATCAGAAGCGATTGGTAGGGTTTCCCGAGAATGGTAGTAGGATACCAAGCACCCTGCCTGGACTAGGGGTCATTTTCAGACAGTGATATCCCAGGAAGCCCACCAGGGAGAATTCCTCAGAAACAAAATTAAAAATGGGCTGTGACCAGGAGGGAAGGCTCCTCCCCCAGCTTGTCCCACACATACCAGGCTCTCACAATGGACTGGGCATTAAACTCACAGGGAATTCCTTGTTCATGAACATTTATCACAAACTGACACTAATCATAATGAATGTATCAGGGATACAGTAATCAGAGTGGTGTCCTTCCCCATTAAAATAATCATGTTCCCAACTGACCCACAGGATATTGGGACAATGGACAGGGAAATTTGAGGGAAAACACAAAACCCAGAAAAGTAATTAACAGACAAAAGAGAAGGGAACTCCTTAATGATTTAGCCCAGTATACGAGTCCACTCCCAGGGCAGGAGTGTTACTGGTCAGGACGCTGACTTGGCTAATTTGGAGAATAAACTCAGGATCCTGACCCAACAACTCTCTAATGAGCCTGAGAAAGACTGAACACAGAAAACCCAGAGCAGACCATGGGACAACTCGTGGAGAATCAGGCTAACAATCACTTAGTGACCAAACTGGAGGGTCACGCCAACACGATTAACCAGATCATCCAGGGCCCAATCAGAGATTATGGTGAGCAGTAAAACCACACCCTGTGCAGTAACGCGATGATGGAACAGCTGAGGGAGGAGCTCAGGCAGGCCAGACATTGGAAAGTCCCATCCCGGGTTAGTGACAAACAGTTTCAATATTTGTTCCAGGAGAACCCCCACACCAACATCTCTCACTGTCAGTGACAGCAGCTCACCAAGGGCTGGGTTAATAACAGCTGTAAGGACACTCTCGGTGGGACACCTGGGCTTGGTATGAGGGATTCCACTTAACCCAAGTGACCAAAGGTAGGATGAAGTCCAAATTATCAGAGTTGTATAAAAAAGGTATTTGGATGGGCTACCATGATTACCTCCCACTTACTGTGGAGATAGAGGGAACATTGACAGGGACCATACTTACCTAAATGGGAAGGACCAGGTCATACCATGACATTCCCATAGCCTGGTATCCAAGAATTCGGCTCCTCTCACCCCCTACTGGGGCCTGATGTGTGTTGTTCCGTGTTGTAGGTGTACAGGACCCATGCAGCTGCTTGGAGCTCATACACTGTCCTTCCAGATTGTCAATGTAACCTGAGGCTGCCTCCCCATCCCCAGAGACCCTCCTTTCACTGGATTGGGCTCTTCCCAATTGGAACTAACAGCAACAAACCATCCAAATGATTGGCAATGCTTCAAACTATTAACGGATTCTCCTAATTGGCCAAAACGATAGAAAGTTCCTGAAAACCATCCAGAAATGAACAAAAACAGAGTTTATCTGCAGACTGATTGCCTGAATCTCTGGAGGCCTTCTGAGGAGACCAGCATGGCAAGAGACAGAGACCATCTGACCATCCAGAGAGAGAGAGGGCGAGAGAAAACAGTTTTGCAGACCCAGAGGCAGAACCAGTGAGAGAGGGAGAGAGAGAGAGAGACAGGCTGAAGCAAAACCCAGGGGCATGGGAGAGAGGGAATGTAAAAATCCATTGAGAGAGAGAGTTGGAACCAACTGGAATAACGAGTGTCACCCCTTCAGTCTGTCCATGTTTAACTCCTCAGTCTTAGTCTGACTTCCCCTTCTCTCCCTCTCTCTGTCCCCTCTCTCTCTATCCTTCTGTCTGTCTCTCTCTCACATACACACTCTTTCTCTCACTCTCTCACTCTCCCTGTCTCTCTCTGCCCATCTTTCTCCCATCCCCCTTCCCCACCCCCACTCTCCATCTCTCTCTCTTTTTCTCACCCTCCCTTTGTTTTTCGCTATTTCAGACCTGAAAGATCTCACCCAATTTTGTACCCCCTCAAAAATACTATGCCCTTCATTTTCACTGTCCTCTTAAATTTATCCCCTTTCCCAAATATCTTCCCTCCCAAATACCTACCTTCCCAACTGTGCCCCCCTGAAATATTTTGCTGCCCCCCCCCCAACATTGCTGTGAGCCCCACTCCCTGGGGCAGAGGGAAATGAGTGGAATAGTGTGGAGCTGGAAAATCCCAGCAGGTCAGGCCTGAACCATCGACTCTCCTGGCTGACCTGCTGTGATTCCCCAGCTCCACACTTTGTAACTCTGACTTTCCAGCATCTGCAGTCCTCACTTTCTCACACAGGTAAATGAGTCTGGGTTGGCTGACTGGCCTGTGGCTGTTTTAATGCACAGCAAGATCCCAGTCCCAGAATTATAAAAGGTTTGTATCACGGATGGAGTCCTTTCTGCCCATTCCCCCCCTCCCCCATTAAATGATCCTCGTCCTGTTCAGGATCCTCAGGATTGTCCCCTGAATGGCCTCACTGACTATCCTTTTTGTGGAGACCCCTTCTCCGTGTTGTGGTTCTGTTCGCCGTGCTGGGAATTGTGTTACAGACGTTTCGTCCCTTGTCTCGGTGATATCCTCAGTGCTTGGGATCCTCCTGTGAAGCGCTTCTGTGATGTTTCCTCCGGCATTTATAGTGGCCTGTCTCTACCGCTTCCGGTTGTTAGTTCCAGCTGTCTGCTGCAGTGGCTGATATGTTGGGTCCAGGCCGATGTGTTTGTTAAACACATCTACCTGGACTCAATATACCAGCCATTGCAGCGGACAGCTGGAACTAACAACCGGAAGCGGTAGAGACAAACCACTACAAATGCCGGAGGAACCAACACAGAAGCGCTACACAGGAGGCTCCCAAGCAATGAGGATGTCACCGAGACAGGGGACGAAACGTCTGCAACACAAATTCCCAGCTCGGCGAACAGAACCACAACAATGAGCACCCGAGCTACAAATCTTCTCACAAACTTTGAACACCTCTTCTCCATCCTGTCTCAGACTTTGCGTCTCATGCTATCCCTCCCTCAATCTCTCTGTCTCTCACAGCAGCCCCTCCTTTCTCCACCAACCCCAAAACCCCATCAAACAGTCCACCATCTCTGGGTGTCCCACTCCCCCCTTGTCTCCCAATCTCCCCCTTCCCATGTAGACCCACAGCTCCTGGGCTGGAGGACATGATGCAGACCTTTTGACTGACTGCTGTCATGCACAGAAAGATCCCACTCTGCAACCATTCCCCAGACACACACACTGTCCTTCTCCCTCCATATGTTTCCTTCTTCCTCTCCCTGTTTCTCACTGCCCATCTCTCTCTCTTTCCCCACTTTCTCCATCCCCACTCTCTCCATGTCTCTCTTTCTCTTTTTGTCACCCTCCCCTTCTCTTTTTCTTCATTTCAGACTCAATGAGAAAAGTACTTTTATGTCCCTTACACTAACCCCCTCCCCACAGTCGGGGTAACATTCGGGAGAGACCAGGAAAAGTTTGGTCCCCCCACATTAACTATACAGCATCCAGCGCCACAGAGACCAACTCTTCCCAATGTCCCTTCCCCAGTCACTGGGACAGGGGTCTAGGGAGACAGAGGGAGAGAAACTACAAGAGAGAAAGAGAGCTGGGTAGACAGACAGTGAGAGGGAGGGAGAGAACAAGAGAAAGACGGGCAGGCAGAGGGAGGGACAGAAAGTGAGAGAGAAAGAGGAAAACGCCAGGAAGAGACATACAATGTCAGAAAGATACAAGGGGAAAAAGGGGAGGCAAAGACAGGGAGTGAAGGTCAGATAGACAGCAAGAGAGAAAACCCAGGGAGAGATATAGGACAGAGAGAGAGAAAGGAGTTGCAGCAGCAGAGAGATAGAGCTGAGAGAATGGAGTGGTGAGGGGGGCTGCTGCGATGCAACGAGAATGATTTACAGACAAGAATAGCAAGATCCCATAGAGCTGAGAGAAAGATGCAGAGAGAGATGAGCAAGGTGTTGGTTTTGTGGAAGATTGAATGATTAAGCATTCCTGAAAAACATGATGGGGTGTCAAAGGGGCAGAGTGTTGGAGGAAGGGAATCTGCAGGGAAATGTCAACAGGGCAGAGATATGAAGGATGTTGTGAGATAGGGATTGAAGGGAAAATGTGGGAGAGACAGCTGGGAACACAGAAATATACATAAGAGCTCTCATGGGAGTGGGAAGCAGTGAGATCGGTGGGATCAGACTGTGCAGCTGCCCCCTCTCTAGCATTTTGCGCCTTTGTCTTTCCTCAGTGTACAGCTCACACCTTGTGGTAAAATTCCCACAGACAGCCTGAATCCCACAATGTGTCTGTGTGTGTGTGTTCACTCTCTCTGGTTCCAGCTCCTGTCTGATGATTCCGTATAGCAGAATAATTTGATTCTCTGTCTCTGTACTCTCCGGGTTTCAGCTCCCAAATCAAATGCTAAATCATTCACGATCCACGATCCTATTGAATAGTAGAGCAGGCTCGAGGGTCTGAATGGTATCCTCCTGTTCCTATTTCAGATGGTCTTATGTCCTTAACACTACCTCCCAGCTCTTGGTCCCCACACTGGAGGTTATGACTCCACAAGGCCCTGATCTGTAGAGTGTTGCACCCTTCCGTGAGTCTCGGAGGGAACCGGCCTGATTTGGATTGGAGTTGCAGCCTCTCAGTGAGAAGTCAAATCTCCTTGAGATTCCCCTCAGTCTCTCACTGTAAGGTGGAGCAGGACAGTCCCGGGGAAGCAAACAGCAGGCCAGGTCTACCCTGTCCTCTTGCTCCATTTCAGAAGGCCACATGGGAGGGGCTTGTTTCCTTCATCAGCTTCCCGTGCTCTCCCTTCTGGGTAAGGGTGGGGGCCGAATGGCCTTGCTCCTGGCTCTAATTGAGGTGCAGGCTGGCAATGATTGGGTTATACAGGACATGCCCCTGGAGTGAAGTCAGTTAGCTCAGTTAGCTGGACAGTTGGTTTATAATGCAGAGTAAAACCAATAGCGTGTGTTCAATTCCCACACCAGCTGGGGTTACCCTGAAGGACTCTCCTTCCCAACCTCTCCCCTCAGTTGGGCCATGGTGACCCTCTGATTAAATCCCCACCAGACCCCGCTCTGTAATGAGGAGCTGTCCCATACTCTGGTAAGACTACGGTGACATTACATTGGTTTGTACCTGGAGCACTGTGTGCAGGACTAGTCACTGCATTACCAGAGGGATGTTAGTGTGTGGGGAAGGTTTACTGGATGAATCCCCACTGGAATGAACAGCACTCTCTTTCCCCCAGTTAATTCACTCTTGCAGCCTTTGTGTCTTTGGAGACAAAAGGACCATTTCACCTGAAACTGCAGCTGGATTTTATATTCATGAGCACCCAATAAGATTGGCTAGTTTACACACACACACACACAGACACACAGACACACTCCCTCAAACACACACAGACACACTGTCACACACACATACACAAAGGACCCCACCACACGCAGGCTCTCTCACACACACAGACACACGCTCCCTCAAACAGAAACACACACACACACCCACACACACTCCCTCAAACACACACAGACACACTGTCACACACACGTACACAAAGGACCCCACCACACGCAGGCTCTCTCACACACACAGACACACGCTCCCTCAAACAGAAACACTCACACACACACATACACACACACACAATCACACACTATATCTCTCACACACATACACGCACAGACATACGCTCCCTCAAATACACACACGGACACACACTCACACAGACACACTCTGTCTCACACACACATACACACACTCTCTCTCATTTACACACACACGCTCACACGCACACTCTCATTCTCTCACACACCCACTCACTCTCACGCACGCCGAAACTCTCTCTCACACACAGAGACATTCTCTCTCACACACATACACACAGACAGACACACAGACACACGATCCCTCAAACACACACAGACACACTCTCTCTCTCACACACATAAACACACAGTTACTCTCTCTCTCACACACATACACACGCAGACACATGCTCCCTCAAACACACACAGACACACTCTCACACACACACATAAACGCACAGTTACTCTCTCTCACACACACATACACACGCAGACACACGCTCCCTCAAATATGCATAGACACACACTCTCTCACACACACACACGGACACCCACACTCTCTCTCACACACACTAACACACACACTCTCTCTCACTTACAGACACACTCACTCTCACACACACATGCACACAGACACACACACTCTCACACACACACACACTATTTCTCACATAAGACACACTGTCATACACAGACAGACACACAGACACATACACACATAGACACACAAACACACACACACATAGACACACAGACACATTCTCTCACACACACAGACACACTCTCACACATACATACACACAGCCAAATTCTCTCACACATACAAACACACACAGTCACACACTCTCACATGAACATGCACTTTCTCTCTCACGCACACATATACAGACACACAGAGATACACATGCATCCACTCTTTCACACACACAAACACCGGCAGTCTCTCTCTCTCTCTATCTCTCTCTGTCTCTCTGTCTCTCTCTCTCACACACACATACACACACACGGCTGTAAAGGCATGGTTGAGTTATTGCTGGAGAAATGATTTCTCCGAGGACTGATCCCTGATCTCACATGATGACTGCTCCAGGGAGACAGACAGCAGCTACAGATGACTTGTTGGATCTTCCTGTGCACCACCTCTTGCATCAACAGCGTTAGTCTGTTTGGGTGCCTGCTTTTCTAAAGCGTATCCAAGCAACAAGTAACAATAGATTGAGGAACGTTTTCCTCCAAACCATGTTTCAGACACATGCTGCTGTTATTTTTCACTGATTGTTTAAAATGATCTGAATCTTCTGAAATGGGAAGTGGCTTCCATTTCAAATTACGACACCAGAGTGCCTCAGGGACCCTGAGGAAATGATCAGGAAATTGCATCTGTTCCTTTCTATCCTCTGCACTCTGTACCACCAGATAGTGCTCCCTCAGAACCTCAGATAGTGCTCCCTCAGTACCTCAGATAGTTTCTCCCTGACTACCCCAGATAGTTCTCCCTCAATACGTCAGACAATTCTCCCTCAGTACCTCAGATAGTTCTGCCACGGTACCTCAGAAAGTGCTCCCTCAGTACCACAGAAAATGCTCCCTCAATATATCAGATAGTGCTCCCTCAATACCTCAGAGAGTCCTCCCTCAATACTTCAGATAGTGCTCCCTCAATACTTCAGATATTGCTCCCTCAGTACCTCAGACAGTTCTCCCTCAGTACCTCGGATAGTTCTCCCACAGTACATCAGAAAGTGCTCCCTCAGTACGTCAGATAGTGCTCCCTCAATCCCACAGAAAGTGCTCCCTCAATATTTCATTTAGTTCTCCCTCAATAGCTCAGAAAGTGCCCCCTCAATACCTCAGAAAGTACTCCCTCAATACCTCAGAAAGTGCTATCTCAATACCTCAGAAAGTGCTACCTCAATACCTCAGATAGTTCTCCCTCAGTACCTCAGAAAGTGCTGCCTCAGTACCTCAGTACCTCAGACAGTGCTCCCTCAATAGCTCAGAACGTACTCTCTCAATGCCTCAGATAGTTCTCCCTCAATACCTCAGATAGTGCTTTCTCAGTACGTCAGAAAGTGCTCCCTCAGTACGTCAGAAAGTGCTCCCTCAGTACCTCAGAAAGTGCTCCCTCAGTCCCTCAGAAAGTGTTCCCTCAATACCTCAGAAAGTGCTCCCTCAGTACCTGAGAAAGTGATCCCTCAGTACCTCAGAAAGTGATCCCTCAATGCCTCAGATAGTTCTCCCTCAATACCTCAGAAAGTGCTCCCTCAGTAACTCAGAAAGTGCTCCCTTAATACCTCAGATATTTCACCCACAATACCTCAGATAATTCTCCCTCCATACCTCAGATAATTCTCCTTCAATACTTCAGATAGTGCTCCCTCAGTATCTCAGACAGTTCTCCCTCAGTACCTCGGATAGTTAGATTAGATTAGGTTACTTACAGTGTGGAAACAGGCCCTTCGGCCCAACAAGTCCACACCGCCCCGCCGAAGCGCAACCCACCCATACCCCTACATCTACACCTACCACTACAGGCAATTTAACATGACCAATTCACCTGACCTGCACATCTTTGGACTGTGGGAGGAAACCGGAGCACCCGGAGGAAACCCACGCAGACACGGGGAGAACGTGCAAACTCCACACAGTCAGTCGCCTGAGGCGGGAATTGAACCCGGGTCTCCGGCGCTGTGAGGCAGCAGTGCCACCGTGCCTCCCACAGTACCTCAGAAAGTGCTCCCTCAGTACGTCAGATAGTGCTCCCTCAATCCCTCAGAAAGTTCTCCCTCAATAGCTCAGATAGTGCTCCCTCAATACTTCAGATAGTGCTCCCTAAATACCTCAGATAGTTCTCCCTGAGTACCACATAAAGTGCTCCCTCAAAAACTCAGAAAGTGCCCCCTCAATAGCTCACATAGTTCTCCCTCAGTACCACAGATAATGCTCCCTCACTTCCTCAGATAGTGCTCCCTCAATACCTCAGAAGGTGCTCCCTCAGTACCACAGAAAGTACTCCTTCAGTACCTCAGAAAGTACTCCCTCAATACATCATAAAGTACTCCCTCAATACCTCAGAAAGTGCTCCCTCAGTGCCTCAGAAATTGTTCCCTCAATACCTCAGAATGTGGTCCCTCAATACGTCAGAATGTGCTCCCTCAATAGCTCAGATAGTTCCCCTTCAGTACCGCAGATAATGCTCCCTCAATGCCTCAGAAAGTGCTCCCTCCATACCTCAGAAAGTGCTCCCTTAATACCTCAGATATTTCACCCGCAATACCTCAGATAGTTCTCCCTCAATACCTCAGACAATTCTCCTTCAATACTCCAGATAGTTCTCCCTCAATACCTCAGAAAGTGCTCCCTCAGTTCCTCCGAAAGTGCTCCCTCAGTTCCTCAGAAAGTGCTCTCTCTGTACCTCAGAAAGTGCTACCTCAGAAAGTGCTCCCTCAATATCTCAGAAAGTGTCCCTCAATACCTCAGAAAGTGCTCCCTCATTACCTCAGAAAGACCGCCCTCAGTACCTCAGAAAGTCCTCCCTCTGTACCTCAAAGTGCTCCCTCAATACCTCAGATAGTTCTCCTTCAGTACCTCAGAAAGAGCTCCCTCAACATCTGAGAAGGTGCTCCCTCATTACCTCAGACAGTGCTCCCTCAGTACCTCAGAAAGAGCTCCCTCAATATCTCAGAAAGTGATCCCTCAATACCTCAGAAAGTGCTCCCTCAATACCTCAGAAGGTGTACCCTCAGTACCTCAGATAGTGCTCCCTCAGTATCTCAGAAAGTGCTCCCTCAATATCTAAGAAAATGCTCCCTCAATACGTCAGACAGTGCTCCCTCAATACGTCAGACAGTGCTCCCTCAATACTTCAGATAGTACTCCCTTAATACCTCAGAAAGTGCTCCCTCAATATCTCAGATAGTTCTCCCGCAGTACCTCAAATAATGCTCCCTCAATTCCTCAGATAGTTCTTCCTCAATACCGAAGAAAGTGCTCCCCTAAAGCCCCTTAGACAGTAGCTCCACAAAACATTCACATCCTCAACATTTCAGGGCGCAGCCCAGCTCCCCCCTCAGATTGCGTTCAAACCCCTTCAGACTGGAAGGACCCACATCCACCCCTGTCCAAGATTGGAGCCCAGGTCCCCAGAACATTACTTGTCTCTCTGGATTAATTTTAGAATTCCTACAGTGTAGAAGCAAGCCATTCGGTCCATTGGCTCCACACTGACTGTCTGAACAGCATCCCACCCAGACTCACATCCTCTACTCTATCCCTGTAATGCTGCATTTCCCATGGCAACTTTGGGCGGTGGGAGGAAACGGAATCACCTGGAGGGAACCCGCACAGATAAAGAGAGAATGTGTAAACTCCACACAGACAGTCACCGGGAGTTAGAATCAAACCACTGAGACACTGTGCTGTCCTCTCTCCTTGGATGGTATGTCATCTAACCTTTTACTAAGCAACCTCCCATGTGAAACCTTCTCATCTGTCTCCTTGGTCATCCTTTCAAAAGCTCTATCAACTTGGACACATCATTTCCAAACAAAGCCATGCTGACCATCCCTAATCAATTCTTGCTTTTCCAAATGCATGTAAATTGTCTCTCAGAATGCCCTCCAACAGCTTACCCCCCACTGCCATCAGGCTCCCAGCTCCATAGTTCAATGGCTGTTCCTTGCAGCCTTACTTCAATAATGGCCCATCATTAATCACCCTCCAGTCTTCAGGCACCTCACCCGTTGTCACTGATCGGTCCATCTGACAAGGCCATCTCCATCCTTCTGTAACCTAAGGCTATCATCCTCAGTATTTATCACCCAACCAATCTTCATATCATTCATGAACCCAATGATTAACCCTCCACCATTCAAATCTAAATCTTTTCTATCAACCACATCAGCAAGACCCCAACAGTGAGACATGAACAGACAGAGGTTTCTAATGGGGCCATCACTGTCTGCTTCCTGGCTCTCAGCATTCTGCGCCAAATTCCTTGGATCTTGAGTTTTTATGTTCATTATCAGTTTCCAGTATGGATCCTGATAAAAGCCTTACTGACCTCCAAGCAGGCGACAGGAAAGTATTGCCCTTATTTACACACCTGGTCACCTCCTTAAAAAGTGCAATCCCATTGGTCAGACCTGACCTCCCCTTAACACAACCATTCTGACTGTTCTTCGTGAACTCCAGTCTCTTTAAATGCTGATTAATTCTATCTCCCAAAATTGCTTCCAACAGACGCCCCACCCACGATATTAGCCTGACTGGCCTGTAGCTGCCAGATATATACCATGCTCCTTCTTGAATAACAGTACCACATGGTCAGTCCGACGACACCTCTCCTGTGGACAGAGGGGATTTGAAAATGTTTGCAAGTGTACCTGCTTCTTCCTCCATCATCTCATTCGGTAAACTGAGATACATTTCCACCGTCTTTGGAGATTTATTGGATTGTAAGAAGGCCTGACCACTCAGAACCATCTCTCTCTCTATATATGCTCATTCATTTAATTGTATCACAGAGCATCTTCACGATTTCATACCAACCCTGTCCCAACGAGCACTGACAAAATGCATTCATTCACTGTAGCCTCTGGGTCCATGCACAAATTTTCACTGTGTTTCTCGCATTATCAATTCACCCTTAATGTCACTGTAAGGTACATTCAGAATTCTATTTCCCCTCTTAGCACTCCTCTCTCCCAGGCAATTAGCCTGTGATATGATTTGGAGGAGTGTGGGATGTCATTCTGGATGTGAATTAGCATTGGGAAGCTCAGAAATAAGGAACACCCAACTGTGCTGAGTGTGGGGCAGTGGGATTCATTTGGGATGAGCACACGGAAGCTGAGGAATAAAACAAAAACTCGATCCCTGGGAAAAGAGGGTGGTACCTCTTCAGGTTCAATAACCAATTAAAGATGGTCTGTTTGAACACAGTCTCTGGAATCTGGACGTGGGAATCATTACTGAGCAGGGTATGTAGGAAGCAGATTCAGAAATGGACTGAACAATTTCAGATATTCCTCGTAGACCACAAGACATGGGAGCTGAAACTAAGTCTTTCAGCCCATCTGATAGTGTGGCACTCACTCAGTACTGACTCTCTTACAATGCAGGTATCCCACAGACTGATGCACTGACAGTGTAGCGCTCCCTCAGTAATGACCCTCTGACAGTGCAACACTGCACCCATATGGACCCTCTGACATTGCAGCACTCCTTCAGTACTGACCCTCTGACAGTGCAGCACTCCTTCAGTACTGACACTCTGACAGTGCAGCACTCCCTCAGTACTGACACTCTGACAGTGCAGCACTCCCTCAGTACTGACCCCCTGACAGCGCAGCCCTCCCTCAGTATTGACCCTCTGACAGTGCAGCACTCCCTCAATGTGACCCTCCGACAGTGCAGCACTCCCTCAGTGCTGACCCTCTCACAGTGTGACACTCCCCCAATGCTGATACTCTGACAGTGTGGCACTCGCTCAGTAATGACCCCTCTGACAGAGCAACACTATCTCAGTACTGACCCTCTGACAGTGTGGCACTCCCACAGTGCTAACCCTGTGACATTGCAGCACTCCCTCAGTACAGACTGTTTAGCAGTGCAGCATTCCTTCAGTACTTACCCTTTTATATTGCAGCACTCTCTCAGTACTGACCCTCTGACAGTGTAGCACTCCCACATTACTGAACCTCCAGCAGTGTAGCACTCCCTCAGTACTGACCCTCTGATATTGCAGCACTCCCTCAGTGCTGACCCTCTGACAGTGCAGCACTCGCTCAGTATTGACCCTCTGGCAGTGTGACAATCCCGCAGCACTGACCCTCTGACAGGGCAGCATTCCATCAGTACTGACACTCTCACAGTGCAGCACTCCCTCAGCACTGTCACTCTGAGAGTGTGGCACTCCCTCTGTACTGACCCTCTGACAGTGTTGCACTCCCTCTGTACTGACCCTTTGGCAGTGTAGAACTCCCTCAGCACTGACCCGCTGAGAGTGTGACACTCCCTCAGTGCTGACCCTCTGATAGTGTGACACTCCCTAAGTATTGACCCTCTGACATTGCAGCACTCCGTCTGTACTGACCATCTGACAGTGCAGCACTCCCTCAGTACTGACCCTCTGACAGTGCAGCACACCCTCAATACTGACCCTCTAACAGTGCAGCACTCCCTCAGTACCGTCACTCTGACACTGAGGCACCCCACAGTGCTGACACTCTGACAGTGCAGCACTTCCTCAGCACTGATCCTCTGACAGTGTTGCACTCCCTCTGTACTGACCCTTTGGCAGTGTAGCACTCCCTCAGCACTGACCCGCTGACAGTGTGACACTCTCTCAGTGCTGACCCTCTGATAGTGTGACACTCCCTCTGTACTGACCCTCTATCAGTGCAGCACTCCCTCTGTACTGACCCTCTATCAGTGCAGCACTCCCTCAGTACTGACCCTCTGACAGTGCAGCACTCTCTCAGTGCTGACCCTCTGACAGTGTGACACTCCCTCAGTACTGACCCTCTGGCAGTGCAGCACTCCCTCAGTACTGACCCTCTGACAGTGCAGCACTCCCTCTGTACTGACCATCTGACAGTGCAGCACTCTCTCACTACTGGCCCTCTGACAGTGCAGCACTCTCTCAGTGCTGACCCTCTGACAGTGTGACACTCCCTCAGTACTGACCCTCTGGCAGTGCAGCACTCCCTCAGCACTGAACCTCCGACAGTGTGGCACTCCCACAGTGTTGACCCCCTGACAGTGTGACACTCCCTGGGTACTGAACCGCTGACAGTGCAGCACCCTCTCTGTACTGACCCTTTTGCACTGTAGCACTCACTCAGCACTGACTGTTTGGAAGTGTAGCGCTCCCTCAGCACTGACCCTCTGACAGTGTGACAATCCCTTAGTACTGATGCTCTGACAGTGTGGCACTCGCTCAGTAATGACCCCTCTGACAGAGCAACACTATCTCAGTACTGACCCTCTGACAGTGTGGCACTCCCACAGTACTGACCCTGTGACATTGCAGCACTCCCTCAGTACAGACCGTTTAGCAGTACAGCATTCCTTCAGTACTTACCCTTTTATATTGCAACACTCTCTCAGTACTGACCCTCTGACAGTGCAGCACTCCCTCAGTGCTGACCCTCTCACAGTGTGATACTCCCCCAGTGCTGATACTCTGACAGTGTGGCTCTCGCTCAGTAATGACCCCTCTGACAGAGCAACACTATCTCAGTACTGACCCTCTGACAGTGTGGCACTCCCACAGTGCTGACCGTGTAACATTGCAGCACTCCCTCAGTACAGATTGTTTAGCAGTGCAGCATTCCTTCAGTACTTACCCTTTTATATTGCAGCACTCTCTCAGTACTGACATTCTGACAGTGCAGCATTCCCTCAGTACTGACTCTCTCACAGTGTAACACTCCCTCAATACTGTCACTCTGACAGTGTGGCACTCATTCAGTACTGACCCTCTGACATTGCAGCACTCCCTCAGTACTGACCCTCTGACAGTGCAGCACTCCCTCAATGTGACCCTCCGACAGTGCAGCACTCCCTCAATGTGACCCTCCGACAGTGCAGCGCTCCGTCAGTACTGACCCTCCGACAGTGCAGCACTCCCTCAATGTGACCCTCTGACATTGCAGCACTCCCTCAGTGCTGACCCTCTCACAATGTGACAATCCCTTAGTACTGATACTCTGACAGTGTGGCTCTCGCTCAGTAATGACCCCTCTGACAGAGCAACACTATCTCAGTACTGACCCTCTGACAGTGTGGCACTCCCACAGTGCTGACCCTGTGACAATGCAGCACTCCCTCAGTACAGACCGTTTAGCAGTGCAGCATTCCTTCAGTCATTACCCTTTTATATTGCAGCACTCTCTCTGTACTAACACTTGACAATGCCGCACTCCGTCAGTACTGACCCTCTGACAGTACAGCACTCTCTCAGCACTGACCCCTCTGACAGTGGAGCACCCCCTCAGTACTGACCCTCTGACATTGCAGCACTCCCTCAGTGCTGACCCTCTGACATTGCAGCACTCCCTCAGTCCTGACCCTCTGACAGTGCAGCACTCCCTCAGTATTAACCCTCTGGCAGTGTGACAATCCCGCAGCACTGACCCTCTGTCATTGCAGCACTTCCTCAAGAGCTGACCCTCTGACAGTGCAGCACTCCCTCAGTATTGACCCTCTGGCAGTGTGACAATCCCGCAGCACTGACCCTCTGACAGTTTGGCACTCCATCAGTACTGACACTCTCACAGCGCAGCAATCCCTCAGCTCTGTCACTCTGAGAGTGTGGCACTCCCTCAGTACTGACCCTCTGACAGTGTGGCACTCCCTCAGTATTGACCCTCTGACAGTGCGGCACTCCCTCAATCCTGTCACTCTGACACTGAGGCACTCCCACAGTGCTGACACTCTGACATTGCAGCACTCCCTCATTACTGACTCTCTGACAGTGCAGCACTCCCTCAATACTGACCCTCTGACAGTGCAGTACTCCCTCAGTACTGACAGTGCAGCACTCCCTCAATACTGTCACTCTGACAGTGTGGCACCCCCTCAGTATTGACCCTCTGACAGTCCAGCATTCCCTCAATACTGATCCTCAGCCAGTGCAGCATTCCTCAGTGCTGACCCTCTGACAGTGCACAATCTCTCAGTACTGACCCTCTCACAGTTCAGCTCTCTCTCACTAATTACCCTCTGAATTTCAGCGCTTCCTACATCCCGACCCTCTGACAATGCTGCACTCCCTCTATACTGACTCTCTGGCAATGCAGGAATCCCTCAGTACTGACCCTCTGACAGTGCAGCACTCCCTCAGTAATGACTCTCTGACAGTGTAACACTCCCTCAGAACTGATGCTCTGACAGTGCAGCACTCCCTCAGTACTGACTCTCTGACAGTGTAACACTCCCTCAGAACTGATGCTCTGACAGTGTATCACTCCCTCAGTACTGACTCTCTGACAGTGTAACACTCCCTCAGAACTGATGCTCTGACAGTGTGACACTCCCTCAGTACTGACCTTCTGACAGTGCAGCATTCCCTCAGTACTGACTCTCTCACAGTGCAACACTCCCTCAATACTGTCACTCTGATAGTGCAGAACTCCTTCAGTACTCACCTTCTGACAGTGCAGCACTCCCTCTGTACTGACCCTCTGACAGTGTGGCACTCCCAAAGTACTGACACTCTGACCGTACAGCACTCCCTCAGTATTGATCCTCTGACAGTGCAGCACTCCCTCAATACTGATCCTCTGACAGTGCAGCACTCCCTCAATACTGATCCTCTGACAGTGCAGCACTCCCTCAGTACTGTCACTCTGACACTGTGGCACTTCCACAGTGCTGACTCTCTGACAGTGCAGCACTCCCTCAGTACTGACTCTCTGACAGTGCAGCACTCCCTCAGTGCTGACCCTCTGACAATGCAGCACTCCCTCAGTACTGACTGTCCGACAGTGCAGCACTCCCTCAGTACTGACCCTCTGACAGTGCAGCACTCCCTCAGTACTGACTGTCCGACAGTGCAGCACTCCCTCAATACTGACCCTCTGACATTTCAGCGCTTCCTCCATCCCGACCCTCTGACAATGCTGCACTCCCTCAATACTGACTCTCTGGCAATGAAGCAGAACCTCAGTACTGACTGTCCAACAGTGCGGTGATCTCTCATGACCGATTCATGACAGTGTGAACCTGACTCCGTACTGACCCTCTGATAGTGCAGCAGTCCCTCAGTCCAGCTTTCCTGACAGTGCAGCATCCACTCAGTACTGACCCTCTGACAATGTGACACACCCGCAGTACTGACCATCTGACAGTGCAGTACTCCCTCAGTACTGACCCTCTGACAGTGCAGCACTCCCTCAGTACTGACCCTCTGACAGTGCAGTACTCCCTCAGGGCTGACCCTCTGACAGTGCAGCACTCCCTCAGTACTGACCCTCTGACAGTGCAGTACTCCCTCAGTACTGACCCTCTGACAGTGCAGTACTCCCTCAGTACTGACCCTCTGACAATGTGACACACCCGCAGTACTGACCATCTGACAGTGCAGTACTCCCTCAGTACTGACCCTCTGACAGTGCAGCACTCCCTCAGTACAGACCCTTTGGCAGTGCAGCACTCTCTCAGTGCTGACCCTCTGATAGTGTGACACTCCCTCAGAGCTGACCCTCTGACAGTGCAGCACTCCCTCAGTGCTGATCCTCTGACAGTGTGACGCTCCCGCAGTACTGACCATCTGACAGTGCAGTACTCCTTCAGTACTGACCCTCTGACAGTGTGACACTCTCTCAGTGCTGAACCTCTGACAGTGCAGCACTCCCTCTGTACGGACCCTCTGACAGTGCAGCACTCCCTCAGTACTGACCCTCTGACAGTGTGACACTCCCGCAGTACTGACCATCTGACAGTGCAGTACTCCTTCAGTACTGACCCTCTGACAGTGTGACACTCGCTCAGTACTAACCCTCTGACAGAGCAACACTATCTCAGTACTGACCCTCTGACAGTGAGGCACTCCCTCAGTACTGACCCTCTGACAGTGCACACTCTCTCAGGACTGACCCTCTCACAGTTCAATTCTCTCTCAGTAATAATCCTCTGACATTTCAGTGTTTCCTACGTCCCGACCCTCTGACAATGCTGCACTCCCTCTATACTGACTCTCTGGCTATGCAGGAATCCCTCAGTACTGACCCTCTGACAGTGCTGCGCTCACTCAGTAAGGACACTCTGACAGTGCAGCACTCCCTCAGTACAGACCGTCTGACAGTGCGGCACTCCCTCTATACTGACCGTCTGACATTGCAGCACTCCCTCAGTACTGACACTCTGACAGTGTGACACTCCCTCAGTACTGACCCTCTGACAGTGTGGCACTCTATCAGTACTTTCACTCTGACAGTACAGCACTCCCTCAGTACTGACCCTCTGACAGTCTGGCACTCCATCAATCCTTTCACTCTGACAGTGCAGCACTCCCTCAGTACTGACCCTCTGACTGTGCAGCACTCCCTCAGTACTGACCCTCTGACAGTGTGACATTCCCTCAGTACTGACCCTCTGACAGTGCAGCACTCCCTCAGTACTGACCCTCTGACAGTGCAGCACTCCCTCAGTACTGACCATCTGACAGTGTGGCACTCCCTCAGTACTGACCCACTGACAGTGCATCACTCCCTCAGTACTGACCCTTTGGGAGTGTAACACTCCCTCAGCATGGACTCTTTGGCAGGGTAGACCTCCCTCAGCTCTGAGATTCTGACAGTGTGGTACTACCTCAGTACTGACCCCTCTGACAGTGCCGCACACCCTCAGTACTGACCCCTCTGACAGTGCAGCGCTCACTCAGTAAGGACACTCTGACAGTGCAGCGCTCTCATCGTAAGGACTTTCTGAGAATGTGGCACTCCCTCAGTACTAACCTTCTAACTTTGCAGCACCCACTCAGTAATGACACTCTGACTGTGCAGCACTCCCTCAGTACTGCCACTCTTACAGTGCAGCACTCCCTCAATACTGACAGCTCTGACAGTGCAGCACTCCCTCAGTTCTGACCCTCTGACAGTGTGGCACTCCCTCAGTACTGACACTCTGACAGTGCAGCGCTCCCTTAGTAAGGAGCCTCTGACAGTGCAGCACTCCCTCAGTACTGACCCTCTGACATTGCAGCACTCCCTCAGTACTGACATTCTTACAGTGCAGCATTCCCTCAGCACTGACCCTCTGTCAGTGTGGCACTCACTAAGTACTGGCACTCTGACAGAGCAGCACTCCCTCAGCACTGACCATCTGACAGCGAATCACTCCCTCAGTACTGACCCTCTGACAGTGCAGTACTCCCTCAGTACTGACCCTCTGACAGTGCAGCACTCCCTCAGTAGTAACACTCTGACAGTGCAGCACTCCCTCAGTACTGACCATCTGACAGTGTGGCCCTCCCTCAGTACTGACGTTCTGACAGTGCAGCACTCCCTCACTACTGACCATCTGACAGTGTGGCACTCCCTCAGTACTGAAACTCTGACAGTGTGGCACTCCCTCAATTTGACCCTCTGACAGTGTGGCACTCCCTCAGTACTGACCCTCTGACAGTGTGGCACTCCCTCAGTACTGACCCTCTGACAGTGCGGCACTCCCTCAGTACTGACCCTCTGACAGTGTGGCACTCCCTCAGCACTGACACTCTGACAGTGCGGCACTCCCTTAGTACTGACACTCTGACAGTGCAGCACTCCCTCAGTACTGACCCTCTGACAGTGTGGCACTCCCTCAGCACTGACACTCTGACAGTGTGGCACTCCCTCACTACTGACCATCTGACAGTGTGGCACTCCCTCAGTACTGAAACTCTGACAGTGTGGCACTCCCTCAATTTGACCCTCTGACAGTGTGGCACTCCCTCAGTACTGACCCTCTGACAGTGTGGCACTCCCTCAGTACTGAAACTCTGACAGTGTGGCACTCCCTCAATTTGACCCTCTGACAGTGTGGCACTCCCTCAGTACTGAAACTCTGACTGTGTGGCACTTCCTCAGTACTGACCCTCTGACAGTGCGGCACTCCCTCAGTACTGACCCTCTGACAGTGTGGCACTCCCTCAGTACTGACCCTCTGACAGTGCGGCACTCCCTCAGTACTGACCCTCTGACAGTGTGGCACTCCCTCAGTACTGACCCTCTGACAGTGTGGCACTCCCTCAGTACTGACCCTCTGACAGTGCGGCACTCCCTCAGTACTGACCCTCTGACAGTGTGGCACTCCCTCAGTACTGACCCTCTGACAGTGTGGCACTCCCTCTGTAATGACCCTCTGACAGTGTGACACTCCCTCAGTACTGATTCTCTGACAGTGCAGCACTCCCTCAGTGCTGACCCACTGACAGTGCAGCACTCCCTCAGTGCTGACCCACTGACAGTGCAGCACTCCCTCAGTGCTGACCCACTGACAGTGCAGCACTCCCTCAGTGCTGACCCACTGACAGTGCAGCACTCCCTCAGTACTGACCCACTGACAGTGCAGCACTCCCTCAGTGCTGACCCACTGACAGTGCAGCACTCCCTCAGTACTGACGTTCTGACAGTGCAGCACTCCCTCACTACTGACCATCTGACAGTGTGGCACTCCCTCAGTACTGAAACTCTGACTGTGTGGCACTTCCTCAGTACTGACCCTCTGACAGTGCGGCACTCCCTCAGTACTGACCCTCTGACAGTGTGGCACTCCCTCAGCACTGACACTCTGACAGTGCGGCACTCCCTCAGTACTGACCCTCTGACAGTGTGGCACTCCCTCAGCACTGACACTCTGACAGTGCGGCACTCCCTCAGCACTGACCCTCTGACAGTGCGGCACTCCCTCAGTACTGACCCTCTGACAGTGTGGCACTCCCTCAGTACTGACACTCTGACAGTGCGGCACTCCCTCAGTACTGACACTCTGACGGTGCAGCACTCCCTCTGTAATGACCCTCTGACAGTGTGACACTCCCTCAGTACTGATTCTCTGACAGTGCAGCACTCCCTCAGTGCTGACCCACTGACAGTGCAGCACTCCCTCAGTGCTGACCCACTGACAGTGCAGCACTCCCTCACTACTGACCCTCTGACAGTGCAGCACTCCCTCAGTGCTGATCCTCTGACAGTGTGACGCTCCCGCAGTACTGACCATCTGACAGTGCAGTACTCCTTCAGTACTGACCCTCTGACAGTGTGACACTCTCTCAGTGCTGAACCTCTGACAGTGCAGCACTCCCTCTGTACGGACCCTCTGACAGTGCAGCACTCCCTCAGTACTGACCCTCTGACAGTGTGACACTCCCGCAGTACTGACCATCTGACAGTGCAGTACTCCTTCAGTACTGACCCTCTGACAGTGTGACACTCGCTCAGTACTAACCCTCTGACAGAGCAACACTATCTCAGTACTGACCCTCTGACAGTGAGGCACTCCCTCAGTACTGACCCTCTGACAGTGCACACTCTCTCAGGACTGACCCTCTCACAGTTCAATTCTCTCTCAGTAATAATCCTCTGACATTTCAGTGTTTCCTACGTCCCGACCCTCTGACAATGCTGCACTCCCTCTATACTGACTCTCTGGCTATGCAGGAATCCCTCAGTACTGACCCTCTGACAGTGCTGCGCTCACTCAGTAAGGACACTCTGACAGTGCAGCACTCCCTCAGTACAGACCGTCTGACAGTGCGGCACTCCCTCTATACTGACCGTCTGACATTGCAGCACTCCCTCAGTACTGACACTCTGACAGTGTGACACTCCCTCAGTACTGACCCTCTGACAGTGTGGCACTCTATCAGTACTTTCACTCTGACAGTACAGCACTCCCTCAGTACTGACCCTCTGACAGTCTGGCACTCCATCAATCCTTTCACTCTGACAGTGCAGCACTCCCTCAGTACTGACCCTCTGACTGTGCAGCACTCCCTCAGTACTGACCCTCTGACAGTGTGACATTCCCTCAGTACTGACCCTCTGACAGTGCAGCACTCCCTCAGTACTGACCCTCTGACAGTGCAGCACTCCCTCAGTACTGACCATCTGACAGTGTGGCACTCCCTCAGTACTGACCCACTGACAGTGCATCACTCCCTCAGTACTGACCCTTTGGGAGTGTAACACTCCCTCAGCATGGACTCTTTGGCAGGGTAGACCTCCCTCAGCTCTGAGATTCTGACAGTGTGGTACTACCTCAGTACTGACCCCTCTGACAGTGCCGCACACCCTCAGTACTGACCCCTCTGACAGTGCAGCGCTCACTCAGTAAGGACACTCTGACAGTGCAGCGCTCTCATCGTAAGGACTTTCTGAGAATGTGGCACTCCCTCAGTACTAACCTTCTAACTTTGCAGCACCCACTCAGTAATGACACTCTGACTGTGCAGCACTCCCTCAGTACTGCCACTCTTACAGTGCAGCACTCCCTCAATACTGACAGCTCTGACAGTGCAGCACTCCCTCAGTACTGACCCTCTGACAGTGTGGCACTCCCTCAGTACTGACACTCTGACAGTGCAGCGCTCCCTTAGTAAGGAGCCTCTGACAGTGCAGCACTCCCTCAGTACTGACCCTCTGACATTGCAGCACTCCCTCAGTACTGACATTCTTACAGTGCAGCATTCCCTCAGCACTGACCCTCTGTCAGTGTGGCACTCACTAAGTACTGGCACTCTGACAGAGCAGCACTCCCTCAGCACTGACCATCTGACAGCGAATCACTCCCTCAGTACTGACCCTCTGACAGTGCAGTACTCCCTCAGTACTGACCCTCTGACAGTGCAGCACTCCCTCAGTAGTAACACTCTGACAGTGCAGCACTCCCTCAGTACTGACCATCTGACAGTGTGGCCCTCCCTCAGTACTGACGTTCTGACAGTGCAGCACTCCCTCACTACTGACCATCTGACAGTGTGGCACTCCCTCAGTACTGAAACTCTGACAGTGTGGCACTCCCTCAATTTGACCCTCTGACAGTGTGGCACTCCCTCAGTACTGACCCTCTGACAGTGTGGCACTCCCTCAGTACTGACCCTCTGACAGTGCGGCACTCCCTCAGTACTGACCCTCTGACAGTGTGGCACTCCCTCAGCACTGACACTCTGACAGTGCGGCACTCCCTTAGTACTGACACTCTGACAGTGCAGCACTCCCTCAGTACTGACCCTCTGACAGTGTGGCACTCCCTCAGCACTGACACTCTGACAGTGTGGCACTCCCTCACTACTGACCATCTGACAGTGTGGCACTCCCTCAGTACTGAAACTCTGACAGTGTGGCACTCCCTCAATTTGACCCTCTGACAGTGTGGCACTCCCTCAGTACTGACCCTCTGACAGTGTGGCACTCCCTCAGTACTGAAACTCTGACAGTGTGGCACTCCCTCAATTTGACCCTCTGACAGTGCAGCACTCCCTCAGTACTGACCCTCTGACAGTGTGGCACTCCCTCAGTACTGACCCTCTGACAGTGCGGCACTCCCTCAGTACTGACCCTCTGACAGTGTGGCACTCCCTCAGTACTGACCCTCTGACAGTGTGGCACTCCCTCAGTACTGACCCTCTGACAGTGCGGCACTCCCTCAGTACTGACCCTCTGACAGTGTGGCACTCCCTCAGTACTGACCCTCTGACAGTGTGGCACTCCCTCAGTACTGACCCTCTGACAGTGCAGCACTCCCTCAGTACTGACCCTCTGACAGTGTGGCACTCCCTCTGTAATGACCCTCTGACAGTGTGACACTCCCTCAGTACTGATTCTCTGACAGTGCAGCACTCCCTCAGTGCTGACCCACTGACAGTGCAGCACTCCCTCAGTGCTGACCCACTGACAGTGCAGCACTCCCTCAGTGCTGACCCACTGACAGTGCAGCACTCCCTCAGTGCTGACCCACTGACAGTGCAGCACTCCCTCAGTACTGACCCACTGACAGTGCAGCACTCCCTCAGTGCTGACCCACTGACAGTGCAGCACTCCCTCAGTACTGACGTTCTGACAGTGCAGCACTCCCTCACTACTGACCATCTGACAGTGTGGCACTCCCTCAGTACTGAAACTCTGACTGTGTGGCACTTCCTCAGTACTGACCCTCTGACAGTGCGGCACTCCCTCAGTACTGACCCTCTGACAGTGTGGCACTCCCTCAGCACTGACACTCTGACAGTGCGGCACTCCCTCAGTACTGACCCTCTGACAGTGTGGCACTCCCTCAGCACTGACACTCTGACAGTGCGGCACTCCCTCAGCACTGACCCTCTGACAGTGCGGCACTCCCTCAGTACTGACCCTCTGACAGTGTGGCACTCCCTCAGCACTGACACTCTGACAGTGCGGCACTCCCTCAGTACTGACACTCTGACGGTGCAGCACTCCCTCTGTAATGACCCTCTGACAGTGTGACACTCCCTCAGTACTGATTCTCTGACAGTGCAGCACTCCCTCAGTGCTGACCCACTGACAGTGCAGCACTCCCTCAGTGCTGACCCACTGACAGTGCAGCACTCCCTCAGTACTGACCCACTGACAGTGCAGCACTCCCTCAGTGCTGACCCACTGACAGTGCAGCACTCCCTCAGTACTGACCCTCTGACAGTGTGACACTCCCTCAGTACTGATTCTCTGACAGTGCAGCACTCCCTCAGTGCTGACCCACTGACAGTGCAGAACTCCCTCAGTCCTGACCCTCTGACTGTGCAGCACTCCCTCGGTACTGACCCTCTTTATTTCTTGGGAAATATGGAGACATAGGGTTTGCAGATTCTGAGGAAGCATGAGAGAGACACACAAACCAAGGCCTGTCTGAAACTCTCTGCAGTAGATTATTCAGAGGCACAGAGTCAGAGAGATGCAGAGCATGGAACCAGACCCTCCTATCCAACTCGTCCATACCAACCAGATATTCTCATCTCATTTCATTCCTTTTGCTAGCACTTGGCTGATATCCCTCTAAACCCTTCCTATTCACCTACTCATCCTGATGCCTTTGAAATGTCGCAATTATACCAGCCCCCATCACTTCCTCTGGCAGCTACCTGCATGCCCTTGAATAAGTGCTCAAACATTCATACTGTCGATACAAACTCTAATAAACACCAACCTACGAAGGATATCATTGTCATTTTCAACTGACCCTTTGCTTCTTCATTACGCTGATTTGAACAGAGGTAAAGAAACAGAGTTAGTGAACATCCACCGTCACCCTGTTATAAAACTTATTTTCAAATGTGGCTTGTATGTGATTCCCACCCCCTCTAATAGTTGCCTGGAAGGTGGGGGTGGGGTGTCCTCTCCTGCTGCAGTCCTTGGATGTCCCACAGTGATGTTAGGGAGGGAGCTCCAGGAGTTTGACCTGCACCATGTAAAGAGCTCTCTTACTGGAGTGCCCTTTTTAAAGTTGGGAAGTTATTATAGACCAGGAGGACCTGAGAACTGCTGTCTTGTCAGAGAGAGAGGCCTGGTGGGTCACACCCCTCAGGTGAGGGGAGAGGTCATGATAGAGATTGAGCCAACAATGTTGGCATCATGAACCTGTTAGCTGAGGTAACTGACCCCCCTTTGTAGCCGAGGGATTCAATCCCTTGAACAGAGCAAGCTTGAGAATTCAACACTAAAATCAATCTGTACGGACACGCTAGAGACCTGAAACATCAATACAGAGATTGCTGAAGAAGCTAAGCTTGTCCGGCAGCATCTCTGAGGGGAGAGGGAGAAAGAGACAGAGAGAAAGTTTACCTTTTAATCCAGTGATTTCTGCAGGAAAGTTCCTTCAGAACAAACTGTTTTGAGGAAGAGTCACTTGATAAAGGCACTTCACAAAGATCCTGATCAATGTAACTTTGTGATGTTAGTTCAGAAGGAACAGCTCAGACCTAACATTTCGGTGTGCCTTTGTTCTGTATCTGTTCTCCCATGTACCCCGCCCTCCGAATACAATACCTTACACAGCCTTAAACCTGCACACCTGCTGTGCTCTTCCAGCACCACTAATCCAGAATCTGGTTTCCAGCATCTGCAGTCATTGATTTTACCACAGCCTTAAACCTGTTTGTCAACTTTCAACAGTAGCAGCCTCAGGGCATTGAACACAGACTGAATTACTCAGTGATGCATGAATGAGATCAAGTTCTCAAGTCAACAGATGGTGGGGAAATTCAGCACAATACAGCAGGTAGCAACAGTGAAGAGAGGAACAATTCGCATTCCAAGTGACTCTTCCTCAAAACGGTCTGTTCTGAAGGAACTTTCGCGCAGAAATCACTGGATTGAAAGGTGAACTTTCTCTCTGTCTCTTTCTCCCCCTCCCTTCACAAAAGCACTATCTGAGGTAATGAGGGGGCACATTCTGAGGTACCGAGGGAGCACTTTCTGAGATATTAAGGGTGCACTTTCTGAGGTATTGAGGAAGCACTATCTGAGGTATTGAGGGATCAATTTCTGAGGATTTGAGGAAGCACTATCTGAGGTATTCAGGGAGCACAATCTGAGGTATTGAGCAAGCACTATCTGATGTAATGAGGAAAAACTCTCTGAGGTACTGAGGGAGCACTTTCTGAGGTATTAAGGAAGCACTACCTGAGGTACTGAGGGAGCACTTTCTGAGGTTTGAGAGAGCACTTTCTGTGGTCCTGAGTGTGCACTATCTGAGGAATTGAGCGAGTACTTTCTGAGGTATTGAGGGAGCACTATTTGAGGTACTGAGGGGCGACTTTCTGAGGTACTGAGTGTGCACTATCTGAGGTATTGAGGGAGCACTGTCTGAGGTATTGACGGTACTCCTTCTGAGGTATTGCATGAGTGCTTTCTGAGGTATTGAGGGAGTACTATCTGAGGTAACGAGGAAGCACCATGTGAGTACTGAGGGAACACTATTTGAGGAACTGAGGGAGCGTGTTCTGAGGTACTGAGGGAGCACTATTTGAGGTGTTGAGGAAGCACTATCTGAGCTATTGAGGGAGCATTGTATGAGGTACTGAGGAAGCACTGTATGAGGTACTGAGTGTGCACTATCTGATGTATTGAGGGGGCACTTTCTGAGGTATTGAACGAGTAATTTCTGAGGTATTGAGGGAGCAGTATCAGATGTACTGAGGGAGCACTTTCTGACGTATTGAGGGAGGACTTTCTGAGGTATTGAGGAAGCACTATCTGAGGTGCTGAGTTAGCACTATCTGAGGTACTGAGGGAGAACGTTCTGACATATAGAGGGTGCACTTTCTGAGGTATTGAGTGAGCACTATCTGAGGTATTGAGGGAGCATTTTCTGAGGTATTGAGGGAGTACTATCTGAGGTATTGATGGAGCACTATCTAGGTACTGAGGAAGCAGTTTCTCAGGTATTGAGTGAGCACTTTCTGAGGCAATGAGGGAGCATTATCAGAGGTATTGAGGGAGCACTTTCTGCAGTACTGCTGGAGCACCTTCTGAGGTACTTAGGAAGCACTATCTGAGGTATTGACGGTGCACTATGTGAGGTATTGAGAGAGCCTTTTCTGAGGTATTGAGGGAGCATTTTCTGAGGTACTGAAGGTGCACTATCTGAGGTACTGAGGGAGCCCTTTCTGAGGTACTGAGGGAGTTCTTTCAGAGGTATTGAGGAAGCACTATCTGAGGGACTGAGGAAGCAGTCTCTGAGGTACTGAGGGAGCACCCACTGAGGTATTGAGGTAGATCTATCTGAGGTATTGAGGAACATTATCTGAGTTATTGAGGGAACACTTTCTGAGGTATTGAGGGAGCACTTTGTGAGGTATGGAAGGAGCTCTTTTTGAGGTATTCAGGGAGCAGTTTCTGAGGTATGGAGGGCGCACTTTCTGAGGTATTGGACAAGCACTTTTTGAGCTACTGAGGGAGCAATATCTCAGGTTTTGAGGGAGCACTTTCTGAGGTATTGAGGAAGCACTATCTGAGGGACTGAGGAAGCACTCTCTGAGGTACTGAGGGAGCACTTTCTGAGGCATTGAGGAAGCACTACCAGAGGTACTGAGGGAGCACTCTCTGAGGTATTGAGGGAGATCTATCTGAGGTACTGAGGGAGCACTATCTGAGGTATTGAGGGAGCACATTGATTTATTGAGGAAGCAATTTTCTGAGGTACTGAGGGAGCACTTTCTGAGGTATTGAGTGAACACTTTCTGAGATATTGAGGGAGCATTATATGAGGTATTGAGAGAGCACTTTCTGAGGTTTTGAGGGAGCACTATGTTAGGTATGGTGGAGCACTATCTGATGTATTGAGGGTGGACTTTCTGAGGTATTGAGGGAGGACTTTCTGAGGAATTGAGGAAGCACTATCAGAGGTATTGAGGGAGCATTATCTGAGGTATTGAGGGAGCATTATCTGAGGTACTGAGGGAGCACTATCTGAGGTACTGAGGGAGCACTATCTGACATACTGAGGGACCATTATCTGAGGAACTGAGGGAGCACTTTCTGTGGGACTGAGGAAGCACTTGTTGAGGTATTGCGGGTGCACTATCTGAGGTATTGAGGGAGCACTTTCTGAGGTAGTGAGGGAGCAATTACTGAGGTATTGAGGGAGTACTATCTGAGGTATTGGCGGAGCACCTTCTGAGGTATTGAGTGAGTATTTTCTGAGGTATTGAGGAAGCACTATCTGAGGTACTGAGGGAGCAATTTCTGAGGTACTGAGTATGCACTATCTGAGGTATTGAGGGAGCACTTTCTGACGTATTAAGGAAGCACTGTCTGAGGTACTGAGGGAGCAATTTCTGAGGTACTGAGTATGCACTATCTGAGGTATTGAGGGAGCACTGTCTGAGGTACTGAGTGTGCACTATCTGAGGTATTGAGGGAGACCTTTCTGAGGTATTGAGGGAGTACTTTCTGAGGTACTGAGGGAGTACTTTCCGAGGTATTGAGCAAGCACTATCTGAGGTACTGAGGAATAATATCTGAGGTATTGAGGGAGCACTTTCTTAGGTTTGAGGAAGCACTATTTCATTTACTGAGGAAGCACTGTCTGAGGTACTGAGGGAGCATTTTCTGAGGTATTGAGAAAGCGCTATGTGAGGTACTGAGGGAGCAATGTCTCAGGTATGAAGGGAGCACTTTCTGAGGTATTGAGGAAGCATTGTCTGATGTACTGAGGAAGCACTCTCTGAGGTACTGACGGAGCACATTCTAAGGTATTGAGGAGGCACGACCTGAGGTACTGAGGGAGCACCCTCTGAGGTATTGAGCGAGATCTATCTGAGGTATTGAGGAACACTATCTGAGGTATTGAGGGAACACTTTCTGAGGTATTGAGGGAGCACTTTCTGAGGTATGAAAGGAGCTCTTTTTGAGGTATTGAGGGAGCACTATTTGAGCTACTGAGGGAGCAATATCTCAGGTTTTGAGGGAGCACTTTCTGAGGTATTGAGGAGGCATTATCTGAGGTATGGAGGGAGCACTATCTGAGATATTGAGTGAACACTTTCTGAGATTTTAAGGAAGCAATATTCTGACGTACTGAAGGCGCACTTTCTGAGGTATTGAGTGAACACTTTCTGAGATATTGAGGGAGCATTATATGAGGTATTGAGGGAGCACTTTCTCAGGTATTGAGGGAGTGCTATCTAAGGTATAGGGAGCAAGGAGGTATTGAGGGAGCACATTCTGAGGTATTGAGGGAATACTTTCTGAGGTATTGAGGAAGCACTATCTGAGGTTTTGAGGGAGCACTTTCTGAGGTACTGAGGGAGCACTTTCTGAGGTATTGAGGGAGCACTTTCTGAGGTACTAATGGTGCACTTTCTGAGGTATTGAGGAAGCGCTATCTGAGGTATTGAGGAAGCACTTTTTGAGGATCTGAAGAAGCATGATCTGAGGTATTGAGGGAGTGCTATCTGAGGTATTGAGGAAGCACTTTCTGAGGTAGTGAGGAAGCACTATCTGAGGGACTGAGGGAACATTAACTGAGATACTGAGGGAGCATTATCTGAGGTACTGAGGAAGCACTATCTGAGGTACTGAGGAAGCGTTATCTGAGGTACTGAGGGAGCACTTTCTGAGGTATTGAGGAAGCACTATCTGAACTACTGAGAGAGCAATATCTCAGGTATTGAGGGAGTACTTTCTGAGGTAATGAGGAAGCACTGTCTGAGGTACTGAGGGAGCACCCTCTGAGGTGCTGAGTGTGCACTATCTGAGGTATTGAGGGAGCACATTCTGAGGTATGGAAGGAGCTCATTTTGAGGTATTGAGGGAGCACTATCTGAGGTATTGAACAAGCACTATTTGAGCTACTGAGGGAGCACTTTCTCAAATTTTGAGGGAGCATTTTCTGAGGTAATGAGGAGGCACTATCTGAGGTACTTTGGAAGCAGAGGTACTGAGGGAGCACTTTCTGAGGTATTGAGGAAGCACTACCTGAGGTATTGAGGGAGATCTATCTGAGATATTGAGGAACACGTTCTGAGGTATTGAGGGAGCACTTTCTGAGATATGGAAGGATCTCTTTTTGAAGTATTGAGGGAGCACTATCTGAGGTACTGAGGGAGCGCTATCTGAGGTATTGAGGGAGCACTTTCTGAGGTATTGAGTGAACACTTTTTGAGATATTGAGGGATCATTATATGAGGTACTGAGGGAGCACTATCTAAGGTATTGGGGAGCACTATCTGAGGTATTGACGGAGCACTATCTGAGGTATTGAGGGAGCATTGTCTGAGGTATTGAGGGAGCATTATCTGAGGTACTGAGGGAGCACTTTCTGAGGTATTGAGGGAGATTTCTGAGGTATTGAGGGAGCAATTACTGAGGTATTGGGGGAGCACTATCTGAGGTATTGGGGGAGCTCCTTCTGAGGTATTGAGCGAGTATTTTCTGAGGTGTTGAGGAAGAACGATCTGAGGTACGGAGGGAGCACTTTCTGACGTATTGAGGAACCACTGTCAGACGTATTAAGGAAGCAGTGTCTGAGGTACTGAGGGAGCAATTTCTGAGGTACTGAGTGTGCACTATCTGAGGTATTGAGGGAGCACTGTCTGAGTAGTGAGGAAGCACTGCCTGAAGTACAGAATGTGCACTATCTGAGGTATTGAGGGAGCACATTCTGAGGTATTGAGCGAGCACTATCTTAGGTATGGGGGGGCACTATCTGAGGTATTGAGGGAGCACATTCTGAGGTATTGAGGGAGCACTTTCTGAGGTATTGAGCAAGCTCCATCTGAGGTACTGATGGAGCACTTTCTAACATATAGAGCGTGCACTTTCTAAGGTATTGAGTGAGCACTATCTGAGGTATTGATGAAGCACTATCTAGGTACTGAGAAAGCAATTTCTGAGGTATTGAGTGGGCACTTTCTGAGGTAATGAGGGAGCATTATCAGAGGTATTGAGGGAGCATTATCTGAGGTATTGAGAGAGCACTCTCTGCAGTACTGCGGGAGCACCTTCTGAGGTACTTAGGAAGCACTATCTGAGATATTGACGGTGCACTATGTGAGGTATTGAGAGAGCCTTTTCTGAGATATTGAGGGAACATTTTCTGAGGTACTGAGGGTGCACTATTTGAGGTTTTGAAGGAGCATTTTCTGAGGTATTGAGGGAGCATTTTCTGAGATACTGATGGTGCACTATCCGAGGTATTGAGGGAGCAGGATCTGAGGTACTGATGTTGCACTTCCTGAGGTATTGAGGGAGTACTTTCTGAGGTACTGAGGTAGTACTTTCCGAGGTATTGAGCAAGCACTATCTGAGGTACTGAGGAATAATATCTGAGGTATTGAGGGAGCACTTTCTGAAGAATTGAGGGAGCACTATTTGATTTACTGAGGAAGCACTCTCTGAGTTACTGAGAGAGCACTTTCGGAGGTATTGAGAAAGCACTATCTGAGGTACTGAGGGAGCACTATCTGAGGTATGGAGGGAGCACTTTCTGAGTTATTGAGCAAACACATTCTGAGCTACTGTGGGAGCAATGTCTCAGGTATTGAGGGAGCACAATCTAATGTACTGAGGGAGCACTCTCTGAGGTATTGAGGGAGATCTATCTGAGGTATTGAGGAACACTCTCTGAGGTATAGAGGGAACACTTTCTGAGGTAGTGAGGGTGCACTTTCTGAGGTATGGAAGGAGCTGTTTTTGAGGTATTGAGGGAGCACTATCTGAGGTACTGAGAGAGCACAATCTGAGATATTGAGGGAGCACTTTCTGAGGTATTGAGGAAACAATTTTTCTGAAGTACTGAAGGTGAACTTTCTGAGGTATTGAGTGAACACTTTCTGCAAAATTGAGGGAGCATTATATGAGTTACTGAGGGAGCACTTTCTGAAGTATTGAGGGAGCACTATCTGAGCTATTGAGGGAGCATTATCTGTGATACTGAGGGAGCACTTTCTGAGGTACTGAGGGAGCACTTTCTGAGGCATTAATAGTGCACTTTTTGAGGTATTGAGGAAGCACTATCTGAGGTAGTGATGAAGCACTCTCTAAGGTACTGAGGGAGCATTATCTGAAGTACAGAGTGTGCACTATCTGACGTATTGAGGAAGCACTATCTGAGGTAGTGATGAAGCACTCTCTAAGGTACTGAGGGAGCATTATCTGAGGTACTGAGGGAGCACTTTCTGTGGTACTGAGGAAGCACTTTCTGAGGTATTGAGAGTGCACTATCTGAGGTATTGAGGGAGCACTTTCTGAGGTATTGAGGGAGCAATAACTGAGGTGTTGAGAGAGCACTATCTGAGGTATTGGGGGAGCTCCTTCTGAGGTATTGAGCGAGTATTTTCTGAGGTATTGAGGAAGCACGATCTGAGGTACTGAGGGAGCACTTTCTGACGTATTAAGGAAGCACTGTCCGACGCATTGAGGGAGCAATTTCTAAGTTGTGAGGAAGCACTGCCTGAAGTACAGAGTGTGCACTATCTGACGTATTGAGGGAGCACTTTCTAAGGTATTGAGTGAGGACTATCTGAGGTATTGAGGGAGCATTTTCTGAGGTATTGATGGAGTACTGTCTGAGGTATTGAGGGAGCACTTCCTGAGGTATTGAGGGAGTACTATCTGAGGTATTGATGGAGCACTATCTAGGTATTGAGGAAGCAGTTTCTCAGGTATTGAGTGAGCACTTTCTGAGGTAATTTGGGAGCATTATCAGAGGTATTGAGGGAGCACTTTCTGCAGTACTGCGGGAGCACCTTCTGAGGTACTTAGGAAGCACTATCTGAGGTACTGACGGTGCACTATGTGAGGTATTGAGAGAGCCATTTCTGAGGTATTGAGGGAGCATTTTCTGAGGTACTCAGGGTGCATGATCTGAGATACTGATGGTGCACTATCTGAGGTACTGAGGGAGCCCTTTCTGAGGTATTGAGGGAGCACTGTCTGAGGTATTGAGGAAACAATTTTCTGAAGTACTGAAGGTGCACTCTCTGAGGTATTGAGTGAACACTTTCTGAGATATTGAGGGAGCGTTATGAGGTACTGAGGGAGCACTTTCTGAGGTATTGAGGGAACATTATCTGTGGAACTGAGGGAGCACTATCTGAGGTTCTGAGGGAGACTATCTGAGGTATTAATTGTGCACTTTCTGAGGTATTGAGGAAGCGCGATCTGAGATATTGAGGGAGAACTATCTGAGGTTTGGAGGGAGCGCTTTCTGATGTAGTGAGGAAGCACTATCTGAGGTATTGAGGGAACATTATCTGACATACTGAGAGAGCATTATCTGAGGTACTGAGGGAGCACTTTCTGTGGTACTGAGGAAGCACTTTCTGAAGTATTGAGGGTGCACTATCTGAGGTATTGAGGGAGCACTGTCTGAGTACTGAGGAAGCGCTGCCTGAAGTACAGAGAGTGCACTATCTGAAGTATTGAGGGAGCACTTACTGAGGTATTGTGGGAGCATTTTCTAAAGTATTGAGGTAGCACTTTCTGAGGTATTGAGGGAGAACCTTCTGAGGGACTTAGGAAGCACTATCTGAGTTATTGAGGGTGCACTACCTGAGGTATTGAGGGTGCACTACCTGCGGTATTGAGGGAGCACTATCTGAGGTACTGAGGGTGTACTATCTGAGGTATTGATGGAGCATTTTCTGAGGTACTGAAGGTGCGCTGGCAAAGGTATTGAGGGAGCACTATCTGAGGTATTGAGGGAGCGCTATATGAGGAATTGAGGGAGCACTTTCTTAGGTAATGAGGGACGGACTATCTGAGGTACTGAGGTAGCCCTTTCTGAGGTATTGGGTGTGCAGTATCTGAGGTACTGAGGGAGCACTTTCTGAGGTATTGAGCAAGCACTTCCTGAGGTACTGAGGGAGCACTCTCTGAGGTATTAAGGGAGATATATCTGAGGTATTGAGGAACACTATCTGAAGTATTGAGGGAGCACTATCTGAGGAACTGAGGGAGCATTATCTGATGTACTGAGGTAGCACTTTCTGAGGTATTGAGTGAGCACTTTCTGAGCTATTGAGTGAGCATTATATGAAGTACTGAATTAGCACTTTCTGAGGTATTGAGGGAGCAAAATCTAAGGCATGGGGAGCACTATCTGAGATATTGAGGGAGCACTTCCTGAGGTATTGTGGGTGCTCCTTCTGAGGTACTGAGGGAGCACTTGCTGACGTACTGAGTGTGCACTATCTGTGGTACCGAGGAAGCACTTTCTGAGGTATTGAAGAAGTACAATGTGAGTGCTGAGGGAGCACTATCTGAGGTACTGAGGAAGCACTATCTGAGGTACTGAGGAAGCACTATCTGAGTTATTGAGGGTGCACTATCTGAGGTAGTGAGGGAGCATTTTCGGAGGTATTGAAGGACCATTTTCTGAGGTACTGGCAGTGCACTATCTGAGGTATTGAGGGAGCACTATCTGAGGTATTGAGGGAGTACTTTCTGAGGTACTGAGGGAGTACATTCTGTGGTAGTGAGCAAGCACTATCTGAGGTACTGAGGAAGTACTATCTGAGGTATTGAGGAAGCACTATTTGACTTACTGAGGAAGCATTCCCTGAGGTACTGAGGGAGTACATTCTGAGGTATTGCGGAAGCACTATGTGAGGTACTGAGGGAGCAATATCTCAAGTATCGAGGGAACACTTTCTGAGGTATTGCGGGAGATC
Source organism: Chiloscyllium punctatum (assembly GCF_047496795.1). Classification (NCBI taxonomy): domain Eukaryota; kingdom Metazoa; phylum Chordata; class Chondrichthyes; order Orectolobiformes; family Hemiscylliidae; genus Chiloscyllium; species Chiloscyllium punctatum. The sequence goes on along the minus strand of NC_092790.1, from coordinate 49,938,257 downwards.
CATCAAAGGTATTGAGGAACACTATCTGAGGTATTGAGGGAGCACTTTCTGAGGTATTGCGGAAGCACTCCGTGAGGTACTGAGTTTTCAATAACTCAAGTATTGAGGAACACTTTCTGAGGTACTCAGGAAGCACTGCCTAAGGTACTGAGTGAGCACTTTCTGAGGTATTGAGAAAGCACTGCCTGAGGTATTGAGGGAGCACTCTTTGAGGTTTTCAGGGAGATCTATGTGAGGTATTGAGGAACACTATCTGAGGTATTGAGGGAGCACTCTCTGAGGAAATGAGAGAGCACTATCTGAGGTATTGAGGTTGAACTTTCTGAGATATTGAGGGAGTACTATCTAAGGTATGGGGGAGCACTATCTGAGGTATTGAGGGATCACACTCTGAGGTATTGAGGGAGCATTATCTGTGGTACTGAAGAAGCACTTTCTGAGGTATTAAGGGTGCACTTTCTGAGGTATTGAGGAAGCACTATCTGAGGTATTGAGGCAGCACTTTATGAGGTTCTGATGAAGCACTCTCTGAGGTACTGAGGGAGCATTATCTGAGGTACAGAGGGAGCACTTTCTGACGTATTAAGGAAGCACTGTCTGACGTATTGAGAGAGCAATTTCTGAGTTGTGAGGAAGCACTGCCTGAAGTACAGAGTGTGCACTATATGACGTATTGAGGGAGCACTTTCTAAGGTATTGAGTGAGCACTATCTGAGGTATTGAGGGAACACTTTATGAGGTATTGAGGGAGCAATTACTGAGGTATTGAGGGAGCAATATCTGAGGTATTTGGGGAGCTCCTTCTGTGGTATTGAGCGAGTATTGTCTGCGGTATTGAGGAAGCATTATCTGAGGTACTGAGGGAGCACTTTCTGACGTATTTGGAAGCACTGTCCGACATATTGAGGGAGCAATTTCTGAGTTGTGAGGAAGCACTGCATGAAGTCCAGAGTGTGCACTATCTGAGGGAGCACTTTCTAAGGTATTGAGGGAGCACTTTCTAAGGTATTGTGTGAGGACTATCTGAGGTATTGAGGGAGCACTTTCTGAGATATTGAGGAAGCATTATCTGACATACTGAGGGAGCATTATCTGAGGTACTGAGGGAGCACTTTCTGTTATACTGAGGAAGCACTTTCTGAGGTTTTGAGGGAGTGCTTTCTGAGGTATTGAGGATGCACTATCGGAGGTATTGCGGGAACACTTTTTGTGGTATAAAGGGAGCACTACCTGAGGTATTGAGGGAGCACATTCTGAGGTATTGAGGGAGCACCTTCTGAGGTATTGAGGAAGCACTATCTGAGCAATTGAGGGAGCATTATCTGTGGTACTGTGGGAGCACACTTTCTGTGGTACTGAGGGAGGACATCTGAGGTATTAAGCGTGCACTTTTTGAGGTATTGAGGAAGCGCTAGCGGAGGAAGTGATGAAGCACTCTCTAAGGTACTGAGGGAGCATTATCTGAGGTACTGAGGGAGCACTTTCTGTGGTACTGAGGAAGCACTATCTGAGGTACTGAGGAAGCACTTTCTGAGGTATTGAGGGTGCACTTTCTGAGGTAGTGAGGGAGCAATAACTGAGGTATTGAGGGAGCACTATCAGACGTATTGGGGGAGCGCCTTCTGTGGTATTGAGCGAGTATTTTCTGAGTTATTGAGGGAGCACTATCTGAGGCACTGAGGGAGCACTTTCTGACGTATTAAGGAAGCACTGTCCGACATATTGAGGGAGTAATTTCTGAGTTGTGAGGAAGCACTGCCTTAAGTACAGAGTGTGCACTATCTGACGTATTGAGCGAGCACCTTGTAAGGTATTGAGTGAGAACTATCTGAGGTATTGAGGGAGCACTTTCTGAGGTATTGAGGAAGCACTATCTGAGGTACTGAGGGAGCATTATCCGACATACTGAGGGAGCATTATCTGAGGTACTGAGGGAGCACTTTCTTTGGTACTGAGGAAACACTTTCTGAGGTATTGAGGGTGCACTATCGGAGGTATTGCGGGAACACTTTCTGAGGTATTGCGTGAACACTTTTTGTGGTATAAAGGGAGCACTCCTTAGGTATTGAGGGAGCACTATCTTAGGTATGGGGGAGCACTATCTGAGGTATTGAGGGAGCACATTCTGAGGTATTGTGGGAACACCTTCTGAGGTATTGAGGAAGCACTATCTGAGCTATTGAGGGAGCATTATCTGTGGTACTGAGGGACCACTTTCTGAGGTACTGAGGGAGCACTTTCTGAGGTATTGAGGAAGTGCTCTCGGAGGAGGTGATGAAGCACTCTCTAAGGTACTGAGGGAGCATTATCTGAGGTACTGAGGGAGCACTTTCTGTGGTACTGCGGAATCACTTTCTGAGGTATTGCGGGTGCAGTATCTGAGGTATTGAGGGAGCACTTTCTGAGGTAGTGAGGGGGCAATTACTGAGGTATTGAGGGAACACTATCTGATGTATTGGGGTGCGCCTTCTGAGGTATTGAGCGAGTATTTTCTGAGTTATTGAGGAAGCACTATCTGAGGCACTGAGGGAGCACTTTCTGACGTAGTAAGGAAGCACTGTCCAACATATTGAGGAAGCAATTTCTGAGTTGTGAGGAAGCTCTGCCTGAAGTACAGAGTGTGCACTATCTGACGTATTGAGGGAGCACTTTGTAAGGTATTGAGTGAGCACTATCTGAGGTATTGAGGGAACACTTTATGAGGTATTGAGGGAGCAATTACTGAGGTATTGAGGGAGCAATATCTGAGGTATTAATGGTGCACTTTCTGAGGTATTGAGGAGGTGCTATCTGAGGTATTGGAGGAGCAATTTTTGAGGATCTGAAAAAGCGTGATCTGAGATATTGAGGGAGTGCTATCTGAGGTATTGAGGGAGCGCTTTCTGAGGTAGTGAGGAAGCACTATCTGAGGTGTTGAGGGAACATTATCTGACATACTGAGGGAACACTTTCTAATGTACTGAGGAAGCATTTTCTGAGGTATAGAGGGAGCACTTTCTGAGGTACTGAGGAAGCACTACCTGAGGTACTGAGGAAGAATTATCTGACATACTGAGGGAGCATTATCTGAGGTACTGAGGGAGCACTTTCTGTGGTTGAACTATCTGAGATACTGAGGAAGCACTGTCTGAGGTATTGAGGGTGCACTATCTGAGGTATTGTTGGAGCACATTCTGAGGTATTGAGGGAGCAATTACTGAGATATTGAGGGAGCACTATCTGAGGTATTGAGGGAGCTCCTTCTGAGGTATGGAGCAAGTATTTTCTGAGGTATTGAGGAAGTACTATCTGAGGTACTGAGGGAGCACTTTCTGACGTATTGAGGAAGCACTGTCCGACGTATTAAGGAAGCACTGTCTGAGGTACTGAGTGTGCACTATCTGAGCTATTGAGGGAGCACTGTCTGAGTACTGAGGAAGCACTGCCTGAAGTACAGAGAGTGCACTAGCTTAAGTATTGAGGGAGCACTTTCTGAGGTATTGAGTGAGCATTATCTAAAGTATTGAGTGAGCACTTTCTGAAGTATTGAGGGTGCACTACCTGAGGTGATGAGGGAGCAACTTTCTGTTGTAGTGATGGAGCACTTTCTGAGGTACTGAGGGTGTACTATCTGAGGAATTGTTGGAGCATTTTCTGAGGTACTGAAGGTGTGCTGGCTAAGGTATTCAGGGAGTACTATCTGAGGTATTGAGGGAGCACTTTCTGAGGTAATGGGTGTGCACTATCTGAGGAACTGAGGAAGCACGATCTGAGGTACTGAGGGAGTACTTTCTGTGGTATTGAGCGAGAACTATCTGAGATACTGAGGAAGCACTATCTGCGGTATTGAGGGAGCACTTTCTGAAGTATTGAGGAAGCTCTATCTGAGGTACTGAGGAAGCACTATCTGAGGTACTGAGGAAGCACGTTCTGAGGTATTGAGGGTGCACTATCTGAGGTATTGAGGGAGCACTGTCTGAGTACTCAGGAAGCACTGCCTGAAGTACAGAGAGTGCACTATCTGAAATACTGAGGGAGCACTTTCTGAAGTATTGAGGAAGCTCTATCTGAGGTACTGAGGAAGCACTATCTGAGGTACTGAGGAAGCACTTTCTGAGGTATTGAGTGAGCACTATCTGAGGTATTGAGGGAGCACTTACTGAGGTATTGTGGGAGCATTTTCTAAAGTATTGAGGGAGCACTTTCTGAGGTATTGAGGGAGAACCTTCTGAGGGACTTAGGAAGCACTATCTGAGTTATTGAGGGTGCACTATCTGAGGTATTGAGGGTGCACTATCTGAGGTATTGAGGGAGGCTTTTCTGAGGTATTGAGGGTGCACTACCTGAAGTAATGAGGGAACACTTTCTGAGGTAGTGAGGGAGCACTTTCTGAGGTACTGAGGGTGTACTATCTGAGGTATTGATGGAGCATTTTCTGAGATACTGAAGGTGCGCTGGCAAAGGTATTGAGGGAGCACTATCTGAGGTATTGAGGGAGCACTATCTGAGGAATTGAGGGAGCACTTTCTGAGGTAATGAGGGACGGATTATCTGAGGTATTGAGGTAGCCCTTTCTGAGGTATTGGGTGTGCAGTATCTGAGGTAATGAGGAAGCACTATCTGAGGTATTGAGGGAGCACTTTCTGAGGTATTGAGGAAGCCCTATTTGATTTGCTGAGAAAGCACTCTCTGAGGTACTGAGGGAGCACTTTCTGAGGTATTGAGGAAGCACTATCTGAGATACTGAGGGAGTACTGTCTGAGGTATTGAGCAAGCACTATCTGAGGTACTGAGGGTACAATATCTCAGGTATTGAGGGAGCACTTACTGAGGTATTGAGGAAGCACTATCTGAGGTACTGAGGGTGCAATATCTCAGGTATTGAGGGACCACTTTCTGAGGTATTGAGCAAGCATTTCCTGAGGTACTGAGGGAGCACTCTCTGAGGTATTGAGGGAGATCTATCTGAGGTATTGAGGAACACTATCTGAAGTATTGAGGGAGCACTCTCTGAGGTATTGAGGGTACTCCTGAGGTATGGAAGAAGCTCTTTCTGAGGTATTGAGGGAGCACTATTTGAGGAACTGAGGAAACACTATCTGAGGAACTGTGGGAACACTATCTGAGGTATTGAGGGAGCACTTTGTGAGGTAGTGAGGGAGCAATAACTGAGGTATTGAGGGAGCACTACCTGAGGTATTTGGAGGGCTCCGTCTGTGGTATTGAGCGAGTATTTTCTGAGGTATTAAGGAAGCATTATCTGAGGTAGTGAGGGAGCACTTTCTGACATATTAAGGAAGCACTGTCCGACATATTGAGGGAGCAATTTCTGAGTTGTGAGGAAGCACTGTCTGAAGTACAGAGTGTGCACTATCTGACGTATTGAGCAAGCACTTTGTAAGGTATTGAGTGAGAACTATCTGAGGTATTGAGGGAGCACTTTCTGAGGTATTGAGGAAGCACTATCTGAGGTACTGAGGGAGCATTATCTGACATACTGAGGGAGCATTATCTGAATACTGAGGGAGCACTTTCTTTGGTACTGAGGAAGCACTTTCTGAGGTATTGAGGGTGCACTATCGGAGGTATTGCGTGAACACTTTTTGTGGTATAAAGGGAGTACTAGCTGAGGTATTGAGGGAGCACTATCTTAGGTATGGGTGAGCACTATGTGAGGTATTGAGGGAGCACATTCTGAGGTATTGAGGGAGCACCTTCTGAGGTATTGAGGAAGCACTATCTGAGCTATTGAGGGAGCATTATCTGTGGTACTGAGGGAGCACTTTCTGAGGTATTAAGGGTGCACTTTTTGAGGTATTGAGGAAGCGCTATCTGAGGTAGTGATGAAGCACTCTCTAAGGTACTGAGGGAGCATTATCTGAGGTACTGAGGGAGCACGTTCTGTGGTACTGAGGAAGCACTTTCTGAGGTATTGCGGGTGCACTATCTGAGGTATTGAGGGCGCACTTTCTGAGGTAGTGAGGGAGCAATTACTGAGGTATTGAGGGAGCACTATCTGAGGTATTGGGGGAGCGCCTTCTGAGGTATTGAGCGAGTATTTTCTGAGTTATTGAGGAAGCACTATCTGAGGTACTGAGGGAGCACTTTCTGACGTATTAAGGAAGCACTGTCCAACATATTGAGGGAGTAATTTCTGAGTTGTGAGGAAGCACTGCCTGAAGTGTAGAGTGTGCACTATTTGACGTATTGAGCGAGCACTTTGTAAGGTATTGAGTGAGAAATATCTGAGGTATTGAGGGAGCATTTTCTGAGGTATTGAGGAAGCACGACCTGAGGTACTGAGGGAGCACTTTCTGAAGTATGAAAGGAGCTCTTTTTGAGGTATTGAGGGAGCACTATTTGAGGTATGGAGGGAGGACTTTCTGAGGTATTGAGCAAGCACTATTTGAGCTACTGAGGGAGCAATATCTCAGGTTTTGAGGGAGATCTATCTGAGGTATTGAGGAACACTATCTGAGGTATTGAGGAGGCAGTATCTGATGTACTGAGGAAGCACTCTCTGAGGTATTGAGGGAGATCTATCTGAGGTATTGAGGAAAACTTTCTGAGGTATTGAGGGAGCAATCTTCTGAAGTACTGAGGGAGCACTTTATGAGGTATTGAGTGAACATTTTCTGAGGTATTGAGGGAGCATTATATGAGGTATTGAGGGAGCGCTATCTTAGGTACTGAGGAAGCATTATCCGACATACTGAGGGAGCATTATCTGAGGTACTGTGAGAGCACTATCTGAGGTAGTGAAGGAGAACTTTCTGTGGTACTGAGGAAGCCCTTTCTGAGGTATTGCAGGTGTACTATCTGAGGTATTGAGAGAGTACTTTCTGTGGTATTGAAGGAGCAATTACTGAGGTATTGAGGGAGCATTATCTGAGATATTGAGGGAACTCCTTCTGAGGTATTGAGCGAGTATTTTCTGAGGCATTGAGGAAGCACTATCTGAGGTACTGAGGGAGCACTTTCTGACGTATTAAGGAAGCACTGTCTGAGGTACTGAGGGAGCAATTTCTGAGGTACAGAGTGTGCACTATCTGAGGTATTGAGTGAGCATTATCTAAAGTATTGAGTGAGCATTTTCTGAGGTACTTAGGAAGCATTATCCGAGGTATTGAGAGAACACTTTCTGTGGTAGTGAGGGAGGACCTTCTGAGGTACTGAGGGTGTACTATCTGAGGTATTGATGGAGCATTTTCTGTTGTATTGAAGGTTCGCTGGCTAAGGTACTCAGGGAGCACTATCTGAGGTATTGAGTGAGCACTATCTGAGGTAATGAGGGACGTTCTATCTGAGGTACTGAGGGAGCCCTTTCTGAGGTCTTGGGTGTGCACTATCTGAGGAACTGAGGAAGCACTATCTGAGGTATTGAGGGAGTACTTTCTGAGGTACTGAGGGAGTACTTTCTGAGGTATTGAGCGAGAACTATCTGAGGTACTGAGGAATCACTATCTGTGGTATTGAGGGAGCACTTTCTGAAGTATTGAGGAAGCACTATTTGATTTGCTGAGGAAGCACTATCTGAGGTACTGAGGGAGCACTTTCTGAGATATTGAGGAAGCACTATCTGAGGTACTGAGGGAGTACTTTCTGAGGTATTAAGCAAGCACTATGTGAGGAACTGTGGGAACACTATCTGAGGTGTTGAGGGAGCACTTTCTGAGGTATTGAAGAAGCAATTTTCTAGGTACTGAGGGAGCACATTCTGAGGTACTGAGGAAGCACTATCTGAGGTATTGAGGGAGCAGTATCTAAGGCATGGGGGAGCACTATCTGAGGTATTGGGGGAGAACATTCCGAGGTATTGAGGGTGCTCCTTCTGAGGTATTGAGCGAGGGCTTTCTGAGGTATTGAGGGAGCACAATCTGAGCTATTGAGAGTGCACGACCTGTGGTACTGAGGAAGCACTTTCTGATGTATTGAGGAAGCACAAAAAGAAAACTGAGGGAGCACTACCTGAGTTACTGAGGAAGCACTATCTGAGTTATTGAGCGTGCACTATCTGAGGTATTGAGGGAGCATTTTCTGATGTACTGATGGTGCACTATCTGAGGTACTGTGGGAGCCATTTCTGAGGTATTGTGTGTGCACTATCTGAGAAAGTGAGGAAGCTCGAAATGCGGTATTGAGGGAGTACTTTCTGAGGTACTGAGGGAGTACTTTCTGTGGTATTCAGCAAGCACTATCTGCGGTTCTGAGGAAGTACTATGTGAGGTATTGAGGGAGCTCTTTCTGAGGTATTGAGGAAGCAATTTGTGAGGTACTGAGGGAGCATTATCTGACATACTGATGGAGCAATATCTGATGTACTGAGGGAGCACATTCTGTGGTACTGAGGAAGCATTTTCTGAGGTATTGAGGGTGCACTATCGGAGGTATTGAGGGAACACATTCTGAGGTATTGCGTGAACACTTTTTGAGGTATAAAGGGAGCACTATCTGAGGTATTGAGGGAGCTCTTTCTGAGGTATTGAGGGTGCACTATCGGAGGTATTGAGGGAGCCCTTTCTGAGTTATTGAGGGCGCACTATCTTAGGTATGGGGGAGCACTAACTGAGGTATTGAGGGAGCACATTCTGAGGTATTAAGGGTGCACTTTTTGAGGTATTGAGGAAGCGCTATCTGAGGTAGTGATGAAGCACTCTCTAAGGTACTGAGGGACAATTATCAGAGGTACTGAGGAAGCACTTTCTGAGGTATTGAGGGAGCACTTTCTGAGGTACGGAGGAAGCACTATCTGAGGTACTGAGAAAGCATTATCTGACATACTGATGGAACATTATCTGAGGTATTGAGGCAGCACTTTCTGAGGTTCTGACGAAGCACTCTCTGAGGTACTGAGGGAGCATTATCTGAGGTACAGAGGGAGCACTTTCTGACGTATTACAGAAGCACTGTCCGACCTATTGAGGGAGCAATGTCTGAGTTGTGAGGAAGCACTGCCTGAAGTACAGAGTGTGCACTATCTGACGTATTGAGGGAGCACTTTCTAAGATATTGAGTGAGAACTCTCTGAGGTATGGAGGGAGCACTTTCTGAGGTACTGAGGAAGCAATATCTGAGGGACTAAGAGAGCATTATCTGACATACTGAGGGAGCATTATCTGATGTACTGAGGGAGCACTTTCTGTGATACTGAAGGAGCACTATCTGAGGTATTGAGTGTGCACTATCTTAGTTATTGAGCGAGCACTGTCTGAGTACTGAGGAAGCACTCCCTGAAGTACAGAGTGTGCACTATCTGAAGTACTGAGGAAGCACTTTCTGAGGTATTGAGGGTGCACTATCTGAGGTATTGAGGGAGCACTTTCTGAAGTATTGAGTGAGCACTATCTGAGGTATTGACGGAGTACTTACTGAGGTATTGTGGGAGCATTTTCTAATGTTTTGAGGGAGCACTTTCTGAGGTATTGAGGGTGCACCTTTTGAGATATTGAGGAAGCGCTATCTGAAGTAGTGATGAAGCACTTTCTAAGGTACAGAGGGAGCATTATCTGAGGTAGTGAGGAAGCACTATCTGAGGTACTGAGGGAGGATTATCTGACATACTGATGGAGTATTTTCTGAGGTACTGAGGGAACACTTTTTGTGGTACTGAGGAAGCACTTTCTGAGGTATTGAGAGTGCACAATCTGAAGTAGTGAGGGAGCACTTTCTGAGGTAGTGAGGGAGCAATAACTGAGGTATTGAGGGTGCACTATCTGAGGTATTGAGGGAGCACTTTCTGAGGTGGTGAGGGAGCAATTACTGAGGTATTGAGGGATCACTTTCTGTGGTAGTGAGGGAGCACTTTCTGAGGTAGTGAGGGTTCACTATCTGAGGTACTGATGGAGCACTTTCTGAGGTATTGAGGGAGCACTATCTGAGGTACTGAGGGAGTACTGTCTGAGGTATTGAGCAAGCACTATCTGAGGTACTGAGGGTGCAATATCTCGGGTATTGAGGGAGCACTTACTGAGGTATTGAGGAAGCACTATCTGAGGTACTGAGGGTGCATTTCCTGAGGTATTGAGCAAGCACTAAGTGAGGTACTGAGGGAGCAATATCTCAGGTAGTGAGGGAGCACTTTCTGAGGTATTGAGCAAGCATTGCCTGAGGTACTGAGGCAGCACTCTCTGAGGTATTGAGGGAGATCTATCTGAGGTATTGAGGAACACTATCTGAAGGTATTGAGGGATCACTATCTGAGGGATTAAGGGAGCACTTTCTGAGGTATTGAGAGTGTACTATCTGAGGTATTGATGGAGCACTTTCTGAGATACTGAAGGTGCGCTGTCTAAGGTATTCAGGGAGCACTATCTGAGGTATTGAGGGACTGACAATCTAAGGTACAGAGGGAGCCCTTTCTGACGTATTGGGTGTGCACTATCTGAGGAACTGAGGAAGCACTATCTGAGGTATTGAGGGAGTACGTTCTGAGGTACTGAGGGAGTAGTTTCTGAGGTATTGAGGAAGAACTTTCTGAGGTATTGAGGAAGCACTATCTGAGATACTGAGGGAGTACTGTCTGAGGTATTCAGCAAGCACTATCTGAGGCATTGAGGGTGCAATATCTCGGGTATTTAGGGAGCACCTACTGAGGTATTGAGGAAGCACTTTCTGATGTACTGATGAAGCACTCTCTGAGGTACTGAGGGAGCACTTTCTGAGGTATTGAGCAAGCATTGCCTGAGGCACTGAGCGAGCCCTCTCTGAGGTATTGAAGGAGATCTATCTGAGGTATTGAGGAACACTATCTGAAGTATTGAGGGAGCACTATCTGATGTACTGTGGGAGCACTTTCTGAGGTATTGAGTGAGCACTTTCTGAGCCATTGAGTGAGCATTATATGAGTACTGAGGTAGCACTTTCTGAGGTATTGAAGAAGCACTATCTGAGCTATTGAGGGAGCATTATCTGTGGTACTGAGGGAGCACTTTCTGAGGTATTGAGGGAGAACATTCTGAGATACAGAGGGAGTACTGTCTGAGGTATTCAGCAAGCACTATCTGAGGCATTGAGGGTGCAATATCTCAGGTATTTAGGGAGCACTTACTGAGGTATTGAGGAAGCACTTTCTGAGGTAGTGAGGGAGCAATAACTGAGGTATTGAGGGAGCACTACCTGAGGTATTTGGAGGGCTCCTTCTGTGGTATTGAGCGAGTATTTTCTGAGGTATTAAGGAAGCATTATCTGAGGTAGTGAGGGAGCACTTTCTGACATATTAAGGAAGCACTGTCCGACATATTGAGGCAGCAATTTCTGAGTTGTGAGGAAGCACTGCCTGAAGTACAGAGTGTGCACTATCTGACGTATTGAGCAACACTTTGTAAGGTATTGAGGTATTGAGGGAGCACTTTCTGAGGTATTGAGGACGCACTATCTGAGGTACTGAGGGAGCATTATCTGACATACTGAGGGAGCATTATCTGAATACTGAGGGAGCACTTTCTTTGGTACTGAGGAAGCACTTTCTGAGGTATTGAGGGTGCACTATCGGAGGTATTGCGTGAACACTTTTTGTGGTATAAAGGGAGTTCTAGCTGAGGTATTGAGGGAGCACTATCTTAGGTATGGGTGAGCACTATGTGAGGTATTGAGGGAGCACATTCTGAGGTATTGAGGGAGCACCTTCTGAGGTATTGAGGAAGCACTATCTGAGATTTTGAGGGAGCATTACCTGTGGTACTGAGGGAGCACTTTCTGAGGTATTAAGGGTGCACTTTTTGAGGTATTGAGGAAGCGCTATCTGAGGTAGTGATGAAGCAATCTCTAAGGTACTGAGGGAGCATTATCTGAGGTATTGAGGGAGCACGTTCTGTGGTACTGAGGAAGCACTTTCTGAGGTATTGCGGGTGCACTATCTGAGGTATTGAGGGCGCACTTTCTGAGGTAGTGAGGGAGCAATTACTGAGGTATTGAGGGAGCACTATCTGAGGTATTGGGGGAGCGCCTTCTGAGGTATTGAGCGAGTATTTTCTGAGTTATTGAGGAAGCACTATCTGAGGTACTGAGGGAGCACTTTCTGACGTATTAAGGAAGCACTGTCCGACATATTGAGGGAGTAATTTCTGAGTTGTGAGGAAGCACTGCCTGAAGTGCAGAGTGTGCACTATTTGACGTATTGAGCGAGCACTTTGTAAGGTATTGAGTGAGAACTATCTGAGGTATTGAGGGAGCACTTTCTGAGGTATTGAGAAAGCACTATCTGAGGTACTGAGGAAGCATTATCTTACATACTGAGGGAGCATTATCTGAGGTACTGAGGGAGCACTTTCTTTGGTACTGAGGGAGCACTTTCTGAGGTACTGAGGGAACACCTTCTGAGGTATTAATGGTGCACTTTCTGAGGTATTGAGGAAGCGCTATCTGAGGTATTGGAGGAGCAGTTTTTGAGGATCTGAAGAAGGACGATCTGAGATATTGAGGGAGCGCTATCTGAGGTATTGAGGAAGCGCTTTTTGAGATAGTGAGGAAGCACTATCTGAGGTGTTGAGGGAACATTATCTGACATACTGAGGGAGCGCTTTCTAAGGTACTGAGGAAGCACTTTCTGAGGTACTGAGGAAGCACTACCTGAGGTACTGAGGAAGAATTATCTGACATACTGTGGGAGCATTATCTGAGGTACTGAGGGAGCACTTTCTGTGGTTGAACTATCTGAGATACTGAGGAAGCACTGTCTGAGGTATTGAGGGTGCACTATCTGAGGAACTGAGGAAACACCATCTGAGGAACTGTGGGAACACTATCTGAGGTATTCAGGGATCGCTTTCTGAGGTAGTGAGGGAAAATTATCTGAGATACTGAGGGAAGGCTTTCTAAGGTACTGGGGAAGCACTATCTGAGGTACTGAGGACAGACTATCTGAGGTATTGAGGGAGCACTTTCTGAGGTATTGAGGAAGCACGACCTGAGGTACTGAGGGAGCACTTTCTGAAGGATGAAAGGAGCTCTTTTTGAGGTATTGAGGGAGCACTATTTGAGGTATGGAGGGAGGACTTTCTGAGGTATTGAGCAAGCACTATTTGAGCTACTGAGGGAGCAATATCTCAGGTTTTGAGGGAGATCTATCTGAGGTATTGAGGAACACTATCTGAGGTATTGAGGAGGCAGTATCTGATGTACTGAGGAAGCACTCTCTGAGGTATTGAGGGAGATCTATCTGAGGTATTGAGGAAAACTTTCTGAGGTATTGAGGGAGCAATCTTCTGAAGTACTGAGGGAGCACTTTATGAGGTATTGAGTGAACATTTTCTGAGGTATTGAGGGAGCATTATATGAGGTATTGAGGGAGCGCTATCTTAGGTACTGAGGAAGCATTATCCGACATACTGAGGGAGCATTATCTGAGGTACTGTGAGAGCACTATCTGAGGTAGTGAAGGAGAACTTTCTGTGGTACTGAGGAAGCCCTTTCTGAGGTATTGCAGGTGTACTATCTGAGGTATTGAGAGAGTACTTTCTGTGGTATTGAAGGAGCAATTACTGAGGTATTGAGGGAGCATTATCTGAGATATTGAGGGAACTCCTTCTGAGGTATTGAGCGAGTATTTTCTGAGGCATTGAGGAAGCACTATCTGAGGTACTGAGGGAGCACTTTCTGACGTATTAAGGAAGCACTGTCTGAGGTACTGAGGGAGCAATTTCTGTGGTACAGAGTGTGCACTATCTGAGGTATTGAGTGAGCATTATCTAAAGTATTGAGTGAGCATTTTCTGAGGTACTTAGGAAGCATTATCCGAGGTATTGAGAGAACACTTTCTGTGGTAGTGAGGGAGGACCTTCTGAGGTACTGAGGGTGTACTATCTGAGGTATTGATGGAGCATTTTCTGTTGTATTGAAGGTTCGCTGGCTAAGGTACTCAGGGAGCACTATCTGAGGTATTGAGTGAGCACTATCTGAGGTAATGAGGGACGTTCTATCTGAGGTACTGAGGGAGCCCTTTCTGAGGTCTTGGATGTGCACTATCTGAGGAACTGAGGAAGCACTATCTGAGGTATTGAGGGAGTACTTTCTGAGGTACTGAGGGAGTACTTTCTGAGGTATTGAGCGAGAACTATCTGAGGTACTGAGGAAGCACTATCTGTGGTATTGAGGGAGCACTTTCTGAAGTATTGAGGAAGCACCATTTCATTTGCTGGGGAAGCACTATCTGAGGTACTGAGGGAGCACTTTCTGAGATACTGAGGAAGCACTATCTGAGGTACTGAGGGAGTACTTTCTGAGGTATTAAGCAAGCACTATGTGAGGAACTGTGGGAACACTATCTGAGGTGTTGAGGGAGCACTTTCTGAGGTATTGAAGAAGCAATTTTCTAGGTACTGAGGGAGCACATTCTGAGGTACTGAGGAAGCACTATCTGAGGTATTGAGGGAGCAGTATCTAAGGCATGGGGGAGCACTATCTGAGGTATTGGGGGAGAACATTCCGAGGTATTGAGGGTGCTCCTTCTGAGGTATTGAGCGAGGGCTTTCTGAGGTATTGAGGGAGCACAATCTGAGCTATTGAGAGTGCACGACCTGTGGTACTGAGGAAGCACTTTCTGATGTATTGAGGAAGCACAAAAAGAAAACTGAGGGAGCACTACCTGAGTTACTGAGGAAGCACTATCTGAGTTATTGAGCGTGCACTGTCTGAGGTATTGAGGGAGCATTTTTTGATGTACTGATGGTGCACTATCTGAGGTACTGTGGGAGCCATTTCTGAGGTATTGAGTGTGCACTATCTGAGAAAGTGAGGAAGCTCGAAATGCGGTATTGAGGGAGTACTTTCTGAGGTACTGAGGGAGTACTTTCTGTGGTATTCAGCAAGCACTATCTGCGGTTCTGAGGAAGTACTATGTGAGGTATTGAGGGAGCTCTTTCTGAGGTATTGAGGAAGCAATTTGTGAGGTACTGAGGGAGCATTATCTGACATACTGAGGGAGCATTATCTGATGTACTGAGGGAGCACATTCTGTGGTACTGAGGAAGCATTTTCTGAGGTATTGAGGGTGCACTATCGGAGGTATTGAGGGAACACATTCTGAGGTATTG
Source organism: Chiloscyllium punctatum (assembly GCF_047496795.1). Classification (NCBI taxonomy): domain Eukaryota; kingdom Metazoa; phylum Chordata; class Chondrichthyes; order Orectolobiformes; family Hemiscylliidae; genus Chiloscyllium; species Chiloscyllium punctatum. The sequence goes on along the minus strand of NC_092790.1, from coordinate 49,923,249 downwards.
CGTGAACACTTTTTGAGGTATAAAGGGAGCACTATCTGAGGTATTGAGGGAGCTCTTTCTGAGGTATTGAGGAAGCACTATGTGAGGTATTGAGGGAGCATTATCTGACATACTGAGGGAGCACATTCTGTGGTACTGAGGAAGCACTTTCTGAGGTATTGAGGGTGCACTATCGGAGGTATTGAGGGAGCCCTTTCTGAGTTATTGAGGGCGCACTATCTTAGGTATTGAGGGAGCACATTCTGAGGTACTGAGGGAGCACTTTTTGAGGTATTGAGGAAGCGCTATCTGAGGTAGTGATGAAGCACTCTCTAAGGTACTGAGGGACAATTATCAGAGGTACTGAGGAAGCACTTTCTGAGGTATTGAGGGAGCACTTTCTGAGGTACGGAGGAAGCACTATCTGAGGTACTGAGAAAACATTATCTGACATACTGATGGAACATTATCTGAGGTATTGAGGCAGCACTTTCTGAGGTTCTGACGAAGCACTCGCTGAGGTACTGAGGGAGCATTATCTGAGGTACAGAGGGAGCACTTTCTGACGTATTACGGAAGCATTGTCCGACGTATTGAGGGAGCAATGTCTGAGTTGTGAGGAAGCACTGCCTGAAGTAGAGAGTGTGCATTATCTGACGTATTGAGGGAGCACTTTCTAAGGTATTGAGTGAGAACTATTGAGGTATTGAGGGAGCACCTTCTGAGGTATTGAGGAAGCACTATCTGAGCTATTGAGGGAGCATTATCTGTGGTACTGAGGGAGCACTTTCTGAGGTATTAAGGGTGCACTTTTTGAGGTATTGAGGAAGCGCTATCTGAGGTAGTGATGAAGCACTCTCTAAGGTACTGAGGGAGCATTATCTGAGGTACTGAGGGAGCACGTTCTGTGGTACTGAGGAAGCACTTTCTGAGGTATTGCGGGTGCACTATCTGAGGTATTGAGGGCGCACTTTCTGAGGTGGTGAGGGAGCAATTACTGAGGTATTGAGGGATCACTTTCTGTGGTAGTGAGGCAGCACTTTCTGAGGTATTGAGGGTTCACTATCTGAGGTACTGATGGAGCACTTTCTGAGTTATTGAGGGAGCACTATCTGAGGTACTGAGGGAGTACTGTCTGAGGTATTGAGCAAGCACTATCTGAGGTACTGAGGGTGCAATATCTCGGGTATTGAGGGAGCACTTACTGAGGTATTGAGGAAGCACTATCTGAGGTACTGAGGGTGCATTTCCTGAGGTATTGAGCAAGCACTAAGTGAGGTACTGAGGTAGCAATATCTCAGGTACTGAGGGAGCACTTTCTGAGGTATTGAGCAAGCATTGCCTGAGGTACTGAGGGAGCACTCTCTAAGGTATTGAGGGAGATCTATCTGAGGTATTGAGGAACACTATCTGAAGGTATTGAGAGAGTACTATCTGAGGTATTGATGGAGCACTTTCTGAGATACTGAAGGTGCGCTGTCTAAGGTATTCAGGGAGCACTATCTGAGGTATTGAGGGACTGACAATCTAAGGTACAGAGGGAGCACTTTCTGACGTATTGGGTGTGCACTATCTGAGGAACTGAGGAAGCACTATCTGAGGTATTGAGGGAGTACGTTCTGAGGCAGTGAGGGAGTAGTTTCTGTGGTATTGAGGAAGAACTTTCTGAGGTATTGAGGAAGCACTATCTGAGATACAGAGGGAGTACTGTCTGAGGTATTCAGTAAGCACTATCTGAGGCATTGAGGGTGCAATATCTCGGGTATTGAGGGAGCACTTACTGAGGTATTGAGGAAGCACTTTCTGATGTACTGATGAAACACTTTCTGAGGTACTGAGGGAGCACTTTCTGAGGTATTGAGCAAGCATTGCCTGAGGCACTGAACGAGCCCTCTCTGAGGTATTGAGGGAGATCTATCTGAGGTATTGAGGAGCACTATCTGAAGTATTGAGGGAGCACTATCTGATGTACTGTGGGAGCACTTTCTGAGGTATTGAGTGAGCACTTTCTGAGCCATTGAGTGAGCATTATATGAGTACTGAGGTAGCACTTTCTGAGGTATTGAAGAAGCACTATCTGAGCTATTGAGGGAGCATTATCTGTGGTACTGAGGGAGCACTTTCTGAGGTATTGAGGGAGTACTTTCTGAGGTATTGAGGGAAAATTATCTGAGGTATTGAGGGAGCACTTTCTGAGGTATTGAGGGAGCAATTACTGAGGTATTGAGGGAGCACTTTCTGAGGTATTGAGGAAGCATTATCTGAGGTACTGAGGGAGCATTATCTGGCATACTGAGGGAGCATTATCTGATGTACTGAGGGAGCACTTTCTGTGGTACTGAGGAAGCATTTTCTGAGGTTTTGAGGGAGTGCTTTCTGAGGTATTGAGGGTGTTCCTTCTGAGATATTGAGGGTGCTCCTTCTGAGGTATTGAGCGAGGGCTTTCTGAGGTATTGAGGGAGCACAATCTGAGCTATTGAGAGTGCACGTCCTGTGGTACTGAGGAAGGACTTTCTGATGTATTGAGGAAGCACAAAAAGAAAACTGAGGGAGCACTACCTGAGTTACTGAGGAAGCACTATCTGAGTTATTGAGCGTGCACTGTCGGAGGTATTGAGGGAGCATTTTCTGATGTCCTGATGGTGCACTATCTGAGGTACTGTGGGAGCCATTTCTGAGGTATTGTGTGTGCACTATCTGAGAAACTGAAGAAGCTCGAAATGCGGTATGAAGGAGTACTTTCTGAGTCACTGAGGGAGTACTTTCTGTGGTATTGAGCAAGAACTATCTGAGGGACTGAGGAAGTACTATCTGAGGTATTGAGGGAGCACTTTCTGAGGTATTGAGGAAGCAATATCTGAGGGACTGAGAGAGCATTATCTGACATACTGAGGGAGCATTATCTGATGTACTGAGGGAGCACTTTCTGTGATACTGCAGGAGCACTATCTGAGGTATTGAGGTTGCACTATCTTAGGTATTGAGGGAGCACTGTCTGAGTACTGAGGAAGCACTGCCTGAAGTACAGAGTGTGCACTATCCGAAGTACTGAGGAAGCACTTTCTGAGGTATTGAGGATGCACTATCGGTGGTATTGAGGGAGCACTTTCTGAAGTATTGAGTGAGCACTATCTGAGGTATTGACGGAGTACTTACTGAGGCATTGTGGGAGCTTTTTCTAATGTATTGAGGGAGCACTTTCTGAGGTATTGAGGGTGCACCTTTTGAGATATTGAGGAAGCGCTATCTGAGGTAGTGATGAAGCACTTTCTAAGGTACTGAGGGAGCATTATCTGAGGTACTGAGGAAGCACTATCTGAGGTACTGAGGGAGGATTATCTGACATACTGATGGAGCATTTTCTGAGGTACTGAGGGAGCATGTTCTGAGGTAGTGAGGGAGCAATAACTGAGGTATTGAGGGTGCACAATCTGAGGTATTGAGGGAGCACTTTCTGAGGTAGCAGGGGAGCATTAACTGAGGTATTGAGGGTGCACTATCTGAGGTATTGAGGGAGCACTTTCTGAGGTGGTGAGGGAGCAATTACTGAGGTATTGCGGGAGCACTATCTGAGGTACTGAGGGAGCACTTTCTGAAATAGTGAGGGAGCACTTTCTGAGGTATTGAGGGTGCACTATCTGAGGTACTGATGGAGCACTTTCTGAGGTATTGAGGATGCACTATATGAGGTACTGAGGGAGCAATATCTGAGGTATTGAGGAAGCACTATTTGATTTGTTGAAGAAGCACTCTCTGAGGTACTGAGGGAGCACTTTCTGAGGTTTTGAGGAAGGACTATCTGAGATACTGAGGGAGTACTGTCTGAGGTATTGAGCAAGCATTATGTGAGGTACTGAGGGCGCAATTTCTCGGGTATTGAGGGAGCACTTACAGAGGTATTGAGGAAGCACTATCTGAGGTACTGAGGGTGTCCTTTCTGAGGTAATGAGCAAGCACTAAGTGAGGTACTGAGGGAGCAATATCTCAGGTACTGAGGGAGCACTTTCTGAGGTATTGAGCAAGCATTGCCTGAGGTACTGAGGGAGCACTCTCTGAGGTATTGAGGGAGATCTCTCTGAGGTATTGAGGAACACTATCTGAGGGTATTGAGGGAGCACTATCTGAGGTATTGAGGGAGCACTATCTGAGGTATTGGGGGAGCTCCTTCTGAGGTATTGAGTGAGTATTTTCTGAGCTATTGAGAAAGCACGATCTGAGGTACTGAGGGAGCACTTTCTGACATATTAAGGAACCACTGTCCGACGTATTGAGGGAGCAATTTCTGAGTTGTGAGGAAGCACTGCCTGAAGTACAGAGTGTGCGCTATCTGACGTATTGAGGGAGCACTTTCTAAGGTATTGAGTGAGGACTATCTGAAGTATTGAGGGAGGACTTTCTGAGGTATTGAGGGAGCAATTACTGAGGTATTGAGGGAGCACTTTCTGAGGTATTGAGGAAGCATTATCTGAGGTACTGAGGGAGCATTATCTGGCATACTGAGGGAGCATAATCTGATGTACTGAGGGAGCACTTTCTGTGGTACTGAGGAAGCACTTTCTGAGGTTTTGAGGGAGTGCTATCTGAGGTATTGAGGGTGTTCCTTCTGAGATATTGAGGGTGCTCCTTCTGAGGTATTGAGCGAGGGCTTTCTGAGGTATTGAGGGAGCACAATCTGAGCTATTGAGAGTGCACGACCTGTGGTACCGAGGAAGCACTTTCTGATGTATTGAGGAAGCACAAAAAGAAAACTGAGGGAGCACTATCTGAGTTACTGAGGAAGCACTATCTGAGTTATTGAGCGTGCACTGTCTGAGGTATTGAGCGAGCATTTTCTGAGGTACTGATGGTGCACTATCTGAGGTACTGTGGGAGCCATTTCTGAGGTATTGTGTGAGCACTATCTGAGAAACTGAGGAGGCTCGAAATGAGGTATTGAGGGAGTACTTTCTGTGGTATTGAGGAAGCAATATCTGAGGGACTGAGAGAGTATTATCTGACATACTGAGGGAGCATTATCTGATGTATTGAGGGAGCACTTTCTGTGATACTGAGGGAGCACTATCTGAGGTATTGAGGGTGCACTATCTTAGTTATTGAGAAAGCACTGTCTGAGTACTGAGGAAGCACTGCCTGAAGTACAGAGTGTGCACTATCTGAAGTACTGAGGAAGCACTTTCTGAGGTATTGAGGGAGCACTATCTGAGGTATTGACGGAGTACTTACTGAGGTATTGTGGGAGCATTTTCTAATGTATTGAGGGAGCACTTTCTGAGGTATTGAGGGAGAACCTTCTGAGGGACTTAGGAAGCACTATCTGAGTTATTGAGGGTTCACTACCTGAGGTATTGAGGGAGCCTTTTCTGAGGTATTGAGGGTGCACTACCTGATGTATTGAGGGAGCACTTTCTGAGGTACTGAGGGTGTACTATCTGAGGTATTGATGGAGCATTTTCTGAGTTACTGAAGGTGCGCTGTCTAAGGTATTCAGGGAGCACTATTTGAGGTATTGAGGGAGCACTATCTGAGGAATTGAGGAAGCACTATATGAGGTACTGAGGGAGCAATATCTGAGGTATTGAGGGAGCCATTTCCGAGGTATTGCGGAAGCACTATTTGTTTTGCTGAACAAGCACTCCCTGAGGTACTGAGGGAGCACTTTCTGTGGTATTGAGGAAGCAGTATCTGAGATACTGAGGGTCTACTTTCTGAGGTATTGAGCAAGCCCTAAGTGAGGTACTGAGGGAGCAATATCTCAGGTACTGAGGGAGCACTCTCTGAGGTATTGAGGGAGATCTCTCTGAGGTATTGAGGAACACTATCTGAAGGTATTGAGGGAGCACTATCTGAGGGATTGTGGCAGCACTTTCTGAGGTATTGAGAGTGTACTATCTCAGGTATTGATGGAGCATTTTCTGAGATACTGAAGGTGCGCTGTCTAAGGTATTCAGGGAGCACTATCTGAGGTATTGAGGGAGCACTTACTGAGGTAATGAGGGACTGACAATCTGAGGTACAGAGGGAGCCCTTTCTGAGGTATTGGGTGTGCAATATTTGAGGAACTGAGGAAGCACTATCTGAGGTATTGAGGGAGTACATTCTGAGGTACTGAGGGAGTACTTTCTGAGGTATTGAGGGAGCACTTTCTGAGGTATTGAGGAAGCACTATTTGATTTGCTGAAGAAGCAGTCTCTGAGGTACTGAGGGAGCACTTTCTGAGGTATTAAGGAAGCACTATCTGAGATTCTGAGGGAGTACTGTCTGAGGTATTGAGCAAGCACTATCTGAGGCATTGAGGGTGCAATATCTCGGGTATTGAGGGAGCACTTACTGAGGTATTGAGGAAGCACTTTCTGATGTACTGATGAAGCACTCTCTGAGGTACTGAGGGAGCACTTTCTGAGGTATTGAGCAAGCATTGCCTGAGGCACTGAGGGAGCACTTTCTGAGGTATTGAGGGAGATCTATCTGAGGTATTGAGGAACACTATCTGAAGTATTGAGGGAGCACTATTTGAGGTACTGAGGGAGCACTTTCTGATTTATTGAGGAAGCAATTTTCTGATGTACAGAGGGAGCACTTTCTGAGGTATTGAGTGAGCACTTTCTAAGCTATTGAGTGAGCATTATATGAGTACTGAGGTAGCACATTCTAAGGTATTGAGGGAGCACTATATGAGGTATTGGGGGAGCACTATCTGAGGTATTGAGGGAGCACTATTTGAGGTATTGGGTGTTCTATCTGCAGTATTGAGGGAGCACTTTCTGAGGTATTGAGGGAGCAAAATCTAAGGCATGGGGAGCACTATCTGAGGTATTGAGTAAGTACCATCTGCGATACTGAGGGAGTACTTTCAGAGGTATTGAGCAAGCACTATGTGAGTTACTGAGGGAGCAATGTCTCAGGTACTGAGGGAGCACTTTCTAAGGTATTGAGCAAGCATTGCCTGAGGTACTGAGGGAGCACTCTCTGAGGTATTGAGGGAGATCTCTCTGAGGTATTGAGGAACACTATCTGAAGGTATTGAGGAACACTATCTGAGGTGTTGAGGGAGCACTTTCTGAGGTACTGAGGGTATACTATTGGAGGTATTGATCGAGCATTTTCTGATATACTGAAGGTGCGCTGTCTAAGGTATTCAGCGAGCACTATCTGAGATATTGAAGGATCACGAACTGAGGTAATGAGGGACGGACAATCTGAGGTACAGAGGGAGCCCTTTCTGAGGTATTGGGTGTGCACTATCTGAGGAACTGACGAAGCACTATCTGAGGTATTGAGGGGGTACTTTCTGAGGTACTGAGGGAGTACTTTCTGAGGTACTGAGCGAGCACTATCTGAGGTACTGAGGAAGCACTCTCTGAGATACTGAGGGAGCACTTTCTGAGGTATTGAGGAAGCACAATCTGAGATACTGAGGGAGTACTGTCTGAGGTATTGAGCAAGCACTATCTGAGGTACTGAGGGTGCAATATCTCGGGTATTGAGTGAGCACTTATGAGGTATTGAGGAAGCACTATCTGAGGTACTGAGGGTGTCCTTTCTGAGGTAATGAGCAAGCACTAAGTGAGGTACTGAGGGAGCAATATCTCAGGTAGTGAGGGAGCACTTTCTGAGGTATTGAGCAAGCATTGCCTGAGGTACTGAGGGAGCACTCTCTGAGGTATTGAGGGAGATCTATCTGAGGTATTGAGGGAGCAGTTTCTGAAGAACTGAGGGAGCACTATCTGATGTACTGAGGTACCACTTTCTGAGGTATTGAGTGAGCACTTTCTGAGCTATTGAGTGAGCATTATATGAGGTACTAAGGTAGCACTTTCTGAGGTATTGAGGGAGCACTATTTGAGGTATTGGGGGAGTACTATCTGAGGTATTGAGGGAGCACTTTCTGAGGTATTGAGGGAGCAAAATCCAAGGCATGGGGAGCACTATCTGAGATATTGAGGGAGCACTTTCTGAGGTATTGTGGGTACTCCTTCTGAGGTCAAGAGGGAGCACTTGCTGACGTACTGAGTGTGCACTATCTGTGGTACCGAGGGAGCACTTTCTGAGGTATTGAGGAAGTACAATGTGAGTGCTGAGGGAGCACTCTCTGAGGTAATGAGATAGCACTATCTGAGGTACTGAGGGAGCACTGTCTGAGGTATTGAGGGAGTACTTTCTGAGGTACTGAGGGAGTACTCTCTGTGGTGGTGAGCAAGCACTATCTGAGGTACTGAGGAAGTACTATCTGAGGTATTGAGGAAGCACTATTTGATTTACTGAGGAAGCATTCCCTGAGGTATTGAGGGAGCACTTTCTGAAGTATTGAGGAGGCACTATCTGATGTACTGAGGAAGCACTCTCTGAGGTACTGAGCGGACATTTTCTGAGGTATTGAGGGAGATCCATCTGAGGCATTAAGGAACACTATCTGAGGTATTGAGGGAGCACTTTCTCAGGTAATGCGGAAGCACTATGTGAGGTACTGAGTGTGCAATAACTCAAGTATTGAGGGAGCGCTTTCTGAGGTATTGAGCAAGCACTGCCTGAGGTACTGAGGGAGCACTCTCTGAGGTATTGAGGGAGATCTATGTGAGGTATTGAGGAACACTATCTGAGGTATTGAGGGAGCACCATCTAAGGTATGGGGGAGCACTATCTGAGGTATTGAGCGATCACACTCTGAGGTATTGAGGGAGCATTATCTGTGGTGCTGAAGAAGTACTTTCTGAGGTATTAAGGAAGCACAATCTGTGGTATTCAGGGAGCAATTTTTGAGGATCTGAGGAATCACTATCTGAGGTATTGAGGTAGCACTATCTGAGGAATTGAGGCAGCACTTTCTGAGGTTCTGACGAAGCACTATCTGAGGTATTGAGGACGCACTTTCTGCGGTACTGAGGAAGCACTTTCTGAGGTATTGAGGGTGCACTATCTGAGGTATTGAGGGAGCAATTACTGAGGCACTAAGGGTGTACTATCTGAGGTATTGAGGGAGCACTATCTGAGGTATTAAGGGAACTCCTGAGGTATTGAGTGAGTATTTTCTGAGGTATTGTGGAAGCACTATCTGAGGTACTGAGGGACCAGTTTCTGCCGTATTGAGGGTGCCCTGTCTGAGGTTCTGCGTGTGCACTATCTGAGGTATTGAGAGAGCACTGTCTGAGCACTGAGGAAGCACTGTCTGAAGTACAGAGTGTGCACTATCTGAGGTATTGAGGGAGCACTTTCTGAGGTATTGTGAGACCATTATCTAAAGCATGGAGGGAGCACTTTCTAAGGTATTGAGGGAGCACCTTCTGAGGTACGTAGGAAGCACTATCTGAGATACTGAGGGAGCACTTTCTTAGATATTGTGGAAGCCTTTTCTGAGGTATTGAGGGAGCACTTTCTGAGGTAGTGAGGGAACAATTTCTGATATACTGAGGGTGTACTATCTGAGGTATTGATGGAGCATTTTCTGAAGTACTGAAGGTGCGCGAGCTAAGGTGCTCAGGGAGCACTATATGCGGAACTGAGGGAGCACTTTTTGAGGTAATGAGGGACGGACTATCTGAGGTATTGAGGGAGTACTTTCTGAGGTATCTGAAGTACTGAGGAAGCACTATCTGAAGTATTGAGGGAATACTTTCTGAGGTATTGAGCAAGCACTTTCTGAGGTATTGAGGAAGCAATTTTCTGAGGTACTGCGGGAGCACTTTCTGAGGTATTGAGTAAGCACTTTCTGAGCTACTGAGGGAGCACTGTCTGAGTACTGAGGAAGCACTGTCTGAAGTACAGAGTGTACACTATCTGAGGTATTGAGGGAACACTTTCTGAGTTATTGAGGGTGCTCCCTCTGAGGTATTGAGCGAGAACTTTCTGAGATATTGAGGAAGCACTATCTGAGGTACTGAGGGAGCACTTTCTGACGTATTGAGGGTGCACTATCTGTGGTACAGAGTAAGCACTTTCTGAGGTATTGAGGGTGCTCCCTCTGAGGTATTGAGCGAGAACTTTCTGAGATATTGAGGAAGCACCATGTGAGTACTGAGGGTGCACTATCTGAGGCACTGAGGAAGCACTACTGAGATATTGAGAGAGCACTGTCTGAGATATCAGAGGTACTGAGGGAGCACTACCTGAGGTATTGAGGGAGTAGTTTTGGAGGTATTGAGGGACGGATATCTGAGGTACTGGGGGAGCATTTTCTGAGGTACTGAGGGAACACTTTCTGAGTTATTGTGGTTGCACTATCTGAGGTATTGAGGGAGCACTTTCTGGCGTATTGAGGGTGAACTATTTGAGGTATTGAGGGAGAAATTTCTGAGGTATTGAGGGAGCACTTTCTGAGGTACTGAGTGTGCACTATCTGTGATATTGAGGGAACACTTGCTGAGGTATTGAGGGAGCTCCTTCTGAGGTATTGAGGGAGCACTATCTGAGGTAATGAGGGAGCACAATCAGAGGTATTGAGGAAGATCTATCTGAGGTGTTGAGGAAGCACTATATGACATATTGAGGGAGCACTTTCTGAGGTACTGAGGCAGCACTAATTTGAGGTATTGAGGGAGCACCTTCTGAGGTATTGAGGGAGCACTATCAGATGTATTGAGGGAGCACTATATGAGGTATTGTGGAAACACATTCTGAGGTAATGAGAGTGCTCTATCTGAGGTATTGGGGGAGCACATTCTGAGGTATTGAGGGAGCACTATCTGTGGTACTGAGTGTGAACAATCTGAGATATTGAGGGAACACCTTCTGAGCTACTTAGGAAGCACTATCTGAGGCATTGAGGGAGCCTTTTCTGAGGTATTGAGGGAGCATTTTCTGAGGTACTAAAGGTGCACTATCTGAGGTATTGAGGGAGCACTTTCTGAGGTATTGGGGAGCACTTTCCGATGTACTGTAGGAGCACCTTCTGAGGTATTGAGGGAGCACTGTCTGAGGTATTGAGGAACCACTATCTGATGTACTGAGGAAGCACTATCTGAGGTACAGAGGGAACACTTTCTGAGGTATTTAGCAAGCACTATCTGAGGTACTGAGGGAGCACAATCAGAGGTATTGAGGAAGATCTATCTGAGGTATTGAAGCACTATCTGAGGTACTGAGGAAGCACTTTATGACGTATTGAGGGAGCACAATCTGAGGAACTGAGGCAGCACAAGTTTGAGGTATTGAGGGAGTACTTTCTGAGGTATTAAGGGTGCACTTTCTGAGGTATTGAGGTAGCACTTTCTGAGGTATTGGGTGTGCACTATCTGAGGTACTGAAGGTGCACTACCTGTGGTATTGAGGAAGCACTTTTGGAGGTATTGTGGGAGCAACAGTCCGAAGATGTGCCAGTCAGGTGAATTGGCCATGCTAAATTGCCCGTAGTGTTAGGTAAGGGGTAGATGTAGGGGTATGGGTGGGTTGCGCTTCGGCGGGGCGGTGTGGACTTGTTGGGCCGAAGGGCCTGTTTCCACACTGTAAGTAATCTAATCTAATCTAATCTAATTCAATTTCCAAGGTATTGCGGGACGGAGATCTGAGGTACTGAGGGAGCACTATCTGACATATAGAGGGTGCACTTTCTAAGGTATTCAGTGAGCACTCTCTGAGGAATTGAGGGAGCACTTTCTGAGGTATTGTGGGAGCACCTTCTGAGGTACTTAGGAAGCACTATCTGAGGTATTGAGGGAGGACTTTCTGAGGTAGTGAGGGAGCACTTTCTGAGGCATTGAGGAAGCAATTTCTGAGGCATTGAGGAAGCACTTTCTGAGGCATTGAGGGAGCACTTTCTGAGGTATGGATGAAGCTCTTTCTGAGGTGTTGAGGGAGCACTATCTGAGGAACTGAGGGAGCACTATCTGAGGTACTGCGGGAGCACTTTCTGAGGTATTGAGGGAGCACTATCTGATGTATTGGGGAGCACTATCTAAGGTATTGGGGAGCACTATCTGAGGTATTGAGGGAGCACATTCTGAGGTATTGAGGGAGCAATTTCTGAGGATCTGAGGAAGCACTATCTGAGGTACTGAGGGAGCATCATCTGTGGTACTGAGGGAGTACTTTCCAAGGTACTGAGGGAGCACTTTCTGAGGTATTAAGGGTGCACTTTCTGAGGTATTGAGGGAGCACTATCTGAGATATTGAGGGAACACTATCTGAGGTACTGAGGGAGCACTTTCTGACATATAGAGGGTGCACTTTCTAAGGTATTGAGTGAGCACTCCCTGAGGTATTGAGGGAGCACCTTCTGAGGTATTGTGGGAGCATTATCTAAAGTTTTGGGGGGGACCTTTCTGAGGCATTGAGGTACCACCTTCTGAGGAATTTAGGAAGCACTATCCGAGTTATTGAGATTGCATTGTCTGAGGTATTGAGGGAGGACTTCCTGAGGTTTGAGAGAGCACTTTCTGAGGTATTGAGGGAGCTCCTTCTCAGGTATTGAGCGACTACTTTCTGATGTATTGAGGGAGCACTATCTGTGGTACTGAGGGAGCACTATCTGAGGTACTGAGGGTGTACTATCTGTGGTACTGAGGGAGCACTATCTGAGGTACTGAGGAAGCACTTTCTGACGTATTGAGGGTGCACTATCTGTGGTACTGAGGAAGCACTATCTGACGTACTGAGGAAGCACTATCTGAGCTATTGAGGGATCACGTTCTGAGGTATTGAGAAAGCACTCTGAGGTATTGAGGAAGCACTTTCAGAGGTATTGATCAAGCAGTATCTGAGGTATTGAGGAGAACTATCTGAGGTACTGAGGGGGCACTTTCTGACGTATTGAGGGTGTAATATCTGAGGTACTGTGGAAGTACTATCTGAGGTATTCAGGGCGCACTTTCTGAGGTATTGAGGAAACACTTTCTGATGTACTGACGAAGCACTATCGAAGGTACTGAGGGTGTACTATCTGAGGTATTGAGGGAGCATTTTCTGAGGTACTGAGGGAGCACTTTCTGAGGTCCTGAGGAAGCACTATCTATGGTATTGAGGGTGCACTTTCTGAGTTATTGAGGGTGCACTATCTGAGGTAATGACGGCGCACTTTCTGTGGTACTGAGGAAGAACTACCTGCGGTACTGAGGGAGCATTAACTGAGGTACTGAGGGAGCACTTTCTGAGGTACTGAGGAAACAGTTTCTGTGGTATTGAGGGTGCACTTTCTGAGGTACTGAGGGAACACTTTCTGAGGTACTGAGGAAACAGTTTCTGTGGTATTGAAAATGCACATTCTGAGGTATTAAGGAAGCATTTTCTGAGGTATTGAGGGAGCAATTTCTGAGTTATGAGGGTGCACTATCTGAGGTATTGAGGGAGCACTTCCCGAGGTATTGAAGGAGCTCCTTCTGAGGTATTGAGCAAGTAGTTTCTGAGGTATTGAGGGAGCACTATCTGTGGTACTGAGGGAGCACGTTCTGAGGTATTGAGGGGGCACTTTATGAAGTATTGAGGGAGCACTATCTGTGGTACTGAGGAAGCACATTCTGAGGTACTGAGAGAGCACTTTCTGAGGTATTGAGGAAGCACTTTCTGAGGTATTGAGGAAGCACTTTCTGAGGTACTGAGGGAGCACTATCTGAGGCATTGAGGAAGCACTTTCTGAGGTATTGAGGAAGCACCTTCTGAGGTATTGAGGAAGCACTTTGAGGTACTAAGGGAGCACTTTCTGAGGTATTGAGGAAGCACTATCTATAGTATTGAGAGTGCACTTTCTGAGTTAGTGAGCGTGCACTATCTGAGGTATTGCGGGAACACTTTCTGAGGTATTGAGGGAGCACCATCTGTGTACTGAGAGAGCTCTATCTGAGGTATTTAGGCGGCACTATCTGAGCTATTGACGGCACACTTTCTGCGGTACTGAGGAAGCACTGTCTGAGGTACAGAGGGAGCATTATCTGAGGTACTGATGGAGCACTTTCTCAGGTACTGAGGAAACAGTTTCTGAGGTATTGAGGGTGCACATTCTGAGGTATTAAGGGAGCACTTTCTGAGGTATTGAGGGAGCAATTTCTGAGTTATGAGGGTGCACTATCTGAGATATTGAGGTAGCACTTCCCGAGATATTGAAGGAGCTCCTTCTGAGGTATTGAGCAAGTAGTTTCTGAAGTATTGAGGGAGCACTTCCTTAGGTATTGAGGGAGCACTACCTGAGGTACTGAGAGAGCACTTTCTGAAGTATTGAGGGAGCAGTTTCTGAGGGACTGAGAGAGCACATTGTGAGTTGATGAGGGAGTGCTTTCTGAGGTATTGAGGGTTCACTATCTGAGGTATTGAGTGTTCACTATCTGAGGTATTGCGGGATCACGTTCTGAGGCATTGAGGAAGCATTCTCTGAGGTGTTGAGGAAGCACTATGTGAGGTATTGATGATGCACTATCTGAGGTACTGAAGAAGCACTATCTGAGTTATTGTGGGAACAATTTCTAAGGTACGGAGAGAGCACTATCTGAGGTATTAAGGGAGCACTTTCTGATGTATTGAGGGAGCAGTTTCTGAGGTATTGAGGGAGCTCCTTCTGAGGTATTGAGCAAGTAGTTTCTGAGGTATTGAGGAAGCACTTTCTCAGGTATTGTGGAAGCACTATCTGATGTACTGAGGAAGCATTATCTGAGGTAGAGAGGGAGTACTTTCTGAGGTATTGAGGAAGCACCATCTGGGTACTGAGGGAGCACTATCTGAGGTATTGATGGAGCACATGGTCGGTACTGAGGAAGCACTACCTGCGGTACTGAGGGAGCATTAGCAATGGTACTGAGAGAGTATTTTCTGAGGTACTGAGGGAGCACTTTCTCAGGTACTGAGGAAGCACTTTCCGTGGTGTTGAGGGTGCACTTTCTGAGGTACAGAGAGAGCACTTTCTGAGGTATTGACGTAGCACATCCAAGGTATTGAGGAAGCACAATTTCAGTTTTTGTGGGAGCACTTTCTGAGGTACTGAGAGAGCACTTTCTGAGGTATTGAGAAAGCACTTTCTGAGGTACAGAGGATTCACCATCTGAGGTATTGCGGGATTACGTTCTGAGATATTGAGGAAGCACTCTCTGAGGTAGAGAGCAAGCACCATCTGAGGTACTGAGGGAGCAATTTCTGACACGTAGAGAGTGAACTTTCTAAGGTATTGAGTGAGCAATATCTGAGATATTGAGAGAGCACTTTCTGAGATATTGTGGGAGCATTAACTAAAGTATTGAGGGAGAACTTTCTGAGGTATTGAGGGACCACCTTCTGAGGTACTTAGGAAGCACTATCTGAGTTATTGAGATTGCACTATCTGAGGTATTGAGGGAGCTGTTTCAGAGGTATTGAGGGAGTACTATCTGATGTATTGATGAAGTACTATCTGAGGTACTGAGGAAGCAGTTTCTGAGGTACTGAGGGAGCACTTTCTGAGGTATTGAGGGAGTATTATCTGAGGTATTGAGGGAGCACTTTCTGCGGTACTGTGGGAGCACCTTCTGAGGTACTTAGCAAGCACTATATGAGGTATTAAGGGTGTACTATCTGAGATAGTAAGGGTGCACTATCTGAGGTACTGAGGGAGCACTTTCTGAGGTACTGAGGGAGCACTATCTGAGGTATTGAGGGTGCACTATCTGAGACATTGAGGGTGCACTATCTGAGGTATTGAGGGAGCACTTTCTGAGATACTGAAGGGGAACTATCTGAGGTATTGAGGGAGCACTTTCTGAGATGCTGAGGTTGCCCTAACTGAGGTACTGAAGCAGCACTATCTGAGGTATTGTTGGAGCACTTTCTGCGGAACTGAGGAAGTACTACCTGCAGTACTGAGTGAGCATTATCTGAGGTACTGAGGAAGCACTTTCTGTGGCATTGAGGGTGCACGTTCTGAGGTATTGAGGGAGCACTATCTGAGGCCCTGAGAGAGCACTTCCTGGTATTGAGATTGTAATATCTGACATACTGTGGAAGCACTATCTGAGGTATTCAGGGCACACTTTCTGAGGTATTGAGGAAAAACTGACGAAGCACTACCTGAGGTTCTGAGGGAGCAGTATCTGTGGTATTGATTGAGCAATTTCTGAGGTACTGAGGGTGCACTATCTTGAGGTACTGAGGGAGCAGTTTCTGATGTATTGAGGGAGCACTATCTGTGGTTCTGAGGATGCGCTTTCTGAGCTATTGAGGAAGCACCTTCAGAGTACTGAGGGAGCATTATCTGAGGTACTGATGGAGGACTTTCTGAGATACTGAGGGAGCACTTTCTGAGGCACTGAGGAAGCACTTTCTGCAGTATTGAGGGTGCACTATCTGAGGTATTGAGGGAACACTTTCTGAGGTATTGAGGGTGCACTATCTGAGGTATTGAGGGAGCACTTTCTGAGGTACTGAGGGTACACTATCTGAGATATTGAGGGAGCACTTTCTGAGGTATTGGGGAGCACTATCTGAGGTATTGAGGAAACATCATCTGAGTACTGAGGGAGTATTATCTGACATACTGAGGGAGCATTATCTGATGTACTGAGGGAGCACTTTCTGAGCTACTTAGGAAACACTATTTGAGTTATTGAGGGTGCACTATATGAGGTATTGAGGGAGCAATTTCTGAGGTATTGAGCAAGCACCATCTGAGGTACTGAGGGAGCAATTTCTGACATATAGAGTGTGCATTTTCTAAGCTATTGAGTGAGCACTCTCTGAGGTATTGAGGGAGCACTTTCTGAGGTATTGAGGGATCACGTTCTGAGGTATTGAGGAAGCACAATCTGAGTTATTGAGGGTGCACAATCTGAGGTATTGAGGGAGCACTTTCTGAGGTATTCAGGGAGTACTATCTGGGGTATTGATGGAGAACTATCTGAGGTACTGAGGAAGCAGTTTCTGAGGTAACGAGGGAGCACTTTCTGAGGCATTGAGGGAGCATTATCTGAGGTATTGAGGGAGCATTTTCTGAGGTCCTGTGAAATCACTATGTGGTATTGAGGGTGCACTTTCTGAGTTATTGAGTGTGTACTATCTGACGTATTGAGGGAGCACTTTCTGAGGTTTTGAGGGAGCAATATCTGAGGGAATGGGGGTGCACTATCTGAGGTATTGAGGGAGCTCCTTCTGAGTTATTGAGCAAGTAGTTTCAGAGGTATTGAGGGTGCACTATCTGAGGTATTGAGGGAGCACTTTCTGAGGTATTGAGGGAGCACTTTCTGAGGTATTGAGAGAGCACTGTCTGAGGTAGTGAGGCGGCATTATCTGAGGTATTGACGGCGCACTTTCTGCGGTACTGAGGAAGCTCTGTCTGAGGTACTGAGGGAGCACTTTCTGAGGTATTGACGGCGCACTTTCTGCGGTACTGAGACAGCACTATCTGAGGGACTGAAGCAGCATTATCTGAGGTATTGACGGCGCACTTTCTGCGGTACTGAGAGAGCACTATCTGAGGGACTGAAGCAGCATTATCTGAGGTATTGACGGCGCACTTTCTGCGGTACTGAGTATGCACTACCTGCGGTACTGAGGGAGCATTATCTGAGGTACTGAGGTATTGAGGAAGCACTTTCTGAGGTACTGAGGGAGCACTTTCTCAGGTACTGAGGGAGCACTTTCTGACGTATTGAGGTTGCACTATCTGTGGTACTGAGGAAGCACTCTCTGAGGTACTGAGGGAGCACTTTCTGAGGTATAGAGGGAGCACTTCCTTAGGTTTGAGGGAGCACTTCCTGAGGTTTGAGAGACCCCATTCTGAGGTATTGAAGGATCTCCATCTGAGGTATTGAGCAAGTAGTTTTTGAGGTATTGAGGACGCACTATCTGAGGTACTGAGTGATTACTTTCTGAGGTATGGAGGGAGCACTGTCTGAGGTACTGAGGAAGCATTATCTGAGGTATTGAGGGATCATGGCTGAGGTATTGAGGAAGCACTGTCTGAGGTACTGAGGGAGCACTTTCTGAGGTATTGAGGAAGCACTATCTGAGGTACTGAGTAAGCACTATCTGAGGTACTGTGGAAGCACTATCTGAGGTACTGAGGAAACACCACCTGAAGTACTGAAATACTGAAGTATTGTGGGAGCACGTTCTGAGGTACTGAGGGAGCAATTTCTG
Source organism: Chiloscyllium punctatum (assembly GCF_047496795.1). Lineage (NCBI taxonomy): Eukaryota > Metazoa > Chordata > Chondrichthyes > Orectolobiformes > Hemiscylliidae > Chiloscyllium > Chiloscyllium punctatum. Next base: position 49,905,252 of record NC_092790.1, on the reverse strand, counting down.
AGGTATTGTGGGAACACTTTCTGAGGTATTGAGGGAGCACTTTCTGAGGCATTGATGGAGCACATTCTGCGGTATTGAGGGAGCACTTCCTTAGGTTTGAGGGAGCACTTCCTGAGGTTTGAGAGAGCACTTTCTGAGGTATTGAGGGAGCACAATCTCTGCTACTGAGGAAGCACTATCTGAGGTATTCAGGGAGAACTTTCTGAGGAATTGAGGAAACACTGATGTACTGACGAAGCACTACCTTAAGTACTGAGTGAGCACTATCTGAGGCATTGAGGGTGCAATATCTGAGGTATTGAGTGTGCAATTTCTGAAGTACAGAGAGAGCACTTTCTGAGTTACTGAGTGAGCACTTTCTGAGGTATTGACATAGCATATCCGAGGTATTGAGAAAGGACAATCTGAGTTATTGTGGGAGCACGTTCTGAGGTACTGAAAGAGCACTTTCTGAGGTATTGAAGGAGCACATTCTGATGTATTGAGGGAGCAGTTTCTGAGGGACTGAGCGAGCACATTGTGAGTTGATGAGGGAGCACTTTCTGAGGTATTGAGGGAGCACTATCTGAGTTATTGAGGGTTCACTATCTGAGGTATTGCGGGATCACGTTCTGAGGCAATGAGGAAGCATTCTCTGAGGTATTGTGGAAGCACTATCTGAGGTATTGAGGGAGCACTTTCTGAGGTATTGAGGAAGCACCATCTGGGTACTGAGGGAGCACTATCTGAGGTATTGATGGAGCACATGGTCGGTACTGAGGAAGCACTACCTGTGGTACTGAGGGAGCATTATCAATGGTACTGAGTGAGCATTTTCTGAGGTACTGAGGGAGCACTTTCTCAGGTACTGAGGAAGCACTTTCCGTGGTGTTGAGGTTGCACTTTTGGAGGTACAGAGAGAGCACTTTCTGAGGTATTGAGGGAGCACTATCTGAGGTACTGTGGGTTCACTATCTGAGGTATTGCGGGATCACGTTCTGACGAATTGAGGAAGCACTCTCTGAGGTACTGAGGAAGGACTGTCTGAGGTACAGAGGAAGCACTATCTGAGGTATTGAGGAAGCACTCTCTGAGGTACTGAGGAAGCACTGTCTGAGGTACAGAGGAAGTACTATCTGAGGTATTGAGGGATCACATTCTGAGGTATTGAGGAAGCACTATCTGAGGTACAGAGGAAGTACTATCTGAGGTATTGAATGATCACGTTCTGAGGTATTGAGGAAGCACTTTCTGAGGTAGAGAGCAAGCACCATCTGAGGTACTGAGGGAGCAATTTCTGACACGTAGAGAGTGAACTTTCTAAGGTATTGAGTGAGCAATATCTGAGGTATTGAGTGAGCACTTTCTGAGATATTGTGGAGCATTATCTAAAGTACTGAGGGGGAACTTTCTGAGGTATTGAGGGACGACCTTCTGAGGTACTTAGGAAGCACTATCTGAGTTATTGAGATTTCACTATATGAGGTATTGAGGGAGCTGTTTCAGAGGTATTGAGGGAGTGCTATCTGATGTATTGATGAAGTACTATCTGAGGTACTGAGGAAGCAGTTTCTGAGTTACTGAGGGAGCACTTTCTGAGGTATTGAGGGAGTATTATCTGAGGTATTGAGGGAGCACTTTCTGCGGTACAGTGGGAGCACCTTCTGAGGTATAGAGGGAGCACTATCTGAGGTATTGATGGAGCACTGTCTGCGGTCGTGAGGAAGTACTACCTGCGGTACTGAGTGAGCATTTTCTGAGGTACTGAGGGAGCACTTTCTGAGCTACTGAGGTAGCGATTTCTGAGGTACTGTGGGTGCACTTTCTGTGGTACTGAGGGTGCACTATCTGTGGCATTGAGGGAGCACATTCTGAGGTATTGAGGGTGCACTATCTGTGATACTGAGGAAGCACGAGCTCAGTTTTTAAGGAGCACTTCCTCAGGTTTGAGACAACATTTTCTGTTGTACTGAGAGTGCACTTTCTGTGGTATTGAGGGAGTTCTTTCTCAGTTAATGAGCGACTATTTTCTGATGTATTGAGGGAGCACTATCTGACGTTTTGAGGGTGCATTATCTGTGGTACCGAGGAAGCACTATCTGAGCTATGGAGGGTTCACGTTTTGAGGTATTGAGGGAGCACTATCTGAGGTATTGAGGGAGTACTATCTGACGTATTGAGGGTATAATATCTGACGTACTGTGGAAGCACTATCTGAGGTATTCAGGGCACACTTTCTGAGGTATTGAGGAAACACTGACGAAGCACTACCTGAGGTTCTGCAGTGACCAGTGGGGTACCGCAGGGATCCGTGCTGGGACCGCAGCTTTTTACAATATATGTAAATGATATAGAAGATGGTATCAGCAATAACATTAGCAAATTTGCTGATGAAACAAAGCTAGGTGGTAGGGTGAAATGTGATGAGGATGTTAGGAGATAACAGGGTGACCTGGACAAGTTAGGTGAGTGGGCAGATGCATGGCAGATGCAGTTTAATGTGGATAAATGTCTGGTTATCCACTTTGGTGGCAAGAACAGGAAGGCAGATTACTACCTCAATGGTATCAAATTAGGTAAAGGGGCTGTTCAGAGAGATCTGGGTGTTCTTGTCCACCAGTCAATGAAGGCAAGCATGCAGGTACAGCAGGTCGTGAAGAAGGCTAATAGCATGCTGACCTTCATAACAAGAGGGATTGAGTATAGAAGCAAAGAGGTGCTTCTGCAGCTGTACAGGGCCCTGGTGAGACCACACCTGGAGTACTGTGTACAGTTCTGGTCTCCAAATTTGAGGAAAGACATTCTGGCTATTGAGGGAGTGCAGCGTAGGTTCACGAGGTCAATTCCTGGAATGGCAGGATTGCCTTACACGGAAAGACTGAAGCGACTGGGCTTGTATACCCTTGAGTTTAGAAGACTGAGAGGGGATCTGATTGAAACGTATAGGATTATGAAAGGATTGGACACTCTGGCAGGAGGAAACATATTTCCGTTGATGGGGGAGTGCCGAACCAGAGGACACAACTTAAAAATACGGGGTAGACAATTTAGGACAGAGATGAGGAGAAACTACTTCACCCAGAGAGTGGTGGCTGTGTGGAATGCTCTGCCCCAGAGGGCAGTGGAGGCCCAGTCTCTGGATTCATTTAAGAAAGAATTGGATAGAGCTCTTAAAGATAGTGGAGTCAAGGGGTATGGAGATAAGGCAGGAACAGGATACTGATTAGGAATGATCAGCCATGATCATATTGAATGGCGGTGCAGGCTCGAAGGGCAGAATGGCCTACTCCTGCATCTATTGTCTATTGTCTATTGTCTACTGAGGGAGCAGTATCTGTGGTATTGATTGAGCAATTTCTGAGGTACTGTGGGTGCACTATCTGAGGTACTGAGGGTGCACTATCTGAGGTACTGAGGCAGCAGTTTCTGATGTATTGATGGAGCACTATCTGTGGTTCTGAGGATGCACTTTCTGAGCTATTGAGGAAGCACCTTCAGAGTGCTGAGGGAGCATTATCTGAGGTACTGAGGCAGCACAATCTGAGCTGTTGACGGAGCACTTTCTGAGGTCCTGAAGAAGGACTACCTTCGGTACTGCGGGAGCATTATCTGAGGTACTGATGGAGGACTTTCTCAGGTACTGAGGAAGCACTTTCTGCAGTATTGAGGGTGCACTATCTGAGGAATTGAGGGTGCACTTTCTGAGGTATTGAGGGTGGACTATCTGAGGTATTGAGGGAGCACTTTCTGAGGTATAGAGGGAGCCATTTCTGAAGTATTGAGGGTGGACTATCTGAGGTATTGAGGGAGCACTTTCTGAGGTATTGAGGGAGCACTTTCTCAGGTATTGTGGAAGTATTATCTGATGTACTGAGGAAGCTCTATCTGAGGTAGAGAGGGAGCACTTTCTCAGGTAATGAGGAAGCACCATCTGTGTACTGAGAGAGCACTATATGAGGTAGTGAGGCGGCATTATCTGAGGTATTGACGGCGCACTTTCTGCGGTACTGAGAGAGCACTATCTGAGGTAGTGAGGCGGCATTATCTGAGGTATTGACGGCACACTTTCTGTGGTACTGAGGATGCACTACCTGCGGTACTGAGGGAGCATTATCTGAGGTACAGAGGTATTGAGGTTGCACTATCTGTGGTACTGAGGAAGCACTCTCTGAGGAACTGAGGGGGCACTTTCTGAGGTATAGAGGAAGCACATCCTTAGGTTTGAGGGAGCACTTCCTGAGGTTTGAGAGAGCACTTCCTGAGGTTTGAGAGACCCCATTCTGAGGTATTGAAGGATCTCCATCTGAGGTATTGAGCAAGTAGTTTTTGAGGTATTGAGGGAGCACTATCTGAGGTATTGAGGAAACACCACCTGAAGTACTGAAATACTGAAGTATTGTGGCAACACTTTCTGAGGTACTGACAGAGCACTTTTTGAGGTATTGAGGGATCACTTTCTGATGTATTGAGAGAGCAGTTCCTGAGGTACTGAGGGAGCAATTTCTGAGGTATTGTGGGAACACTTTCTGAGGTATTGAGGGAGCACTATCGGAGGTATTGAGAGAGCCCATTCTGAGGTATTGAAGGATCTCTGTCTGAGGTACTGAGCAAGTAGTTTTTGATGTAGTGAGGGAGTACTATCTGAGGTACTGAGGGAGCACGTTCTGAGGTATGGAGGGAGCACTATCTGAGGTACTGAGGGAGCACGTTCTGAGGTATGGAGGGAGCACTATCTGTGGCACTGAGGAAGTACTATCTGAGGTACTGAGGGAGCACTTTCTGAGGTTTTGAGGAAGCACTGTCTGAGTTACTGAGGAAGCACTATCTGAGGTTTTGAGGGATTACGGCTGAGGTATTGAGGGAGCACTATCTGAAGTATTGAGGAAACACTATCTGAAGCACTGAGAGTAAACTTTCTGAGGTATTGTGGGAACACTTTCTGAGGTACTGACAGAGCACTTTGTGAGGTATTGAGGGATCACTTTCTAATGTATTGAGGGAGCAGTTCCTCAGGTACTGAGGGAGCAATTTCTGAGGTATTGTGATAACACTTTCTGAGGTATTGAGGGAGCGCTATCTGAGGTCTTGAGGCAGCACTTTCTGAGGCATTGAGGGAGCACGTTCTGAGGCATTGAGGGAGCACTTCCTGAGGTATTGAGGATGCACTATCTGAGGTATTGAGGGAGCACTAACTGAGGTATTGAAGGATCACTTTCTAAGGTATTGAGGGAACACTATCTAAGGCATTGAGTGAGCACTTTCTGAGGTATGTGGGAGCACGATCTGAGGAATTGAGGGAACACTTAGTGTGGTATTGAGTGACAACTTTGCCTGGCATTGAGGTAGCACTTTCTGTAGTATTGAGGGAGAATTATCGGAGGTATTCAGGGAGCACTGTCTGAGGTAGTGGGGCAGCGCTTCCTGAGGTATTGGAGAAACAATATGTGAGGTATTGAGGGAGCAGTTTCTGAGGTACTGAGGGAGCACTTTCTGAGAAATTGTGTTTGCACATCTGAGGTATTGTGGAAGCACTATCTAAGTTATTGTGGCAGCACTTTCTGAGATAGTGACAGAGCACTTTTTGAGGTATTGAGGGATCATTTCTGATGTATTGAGAGAGCAGTTTCTGAGGTACTGAGGGTGAACTTTCTGAGGTATTGAGGAAGCACTATCTCAGGTATTGAGAGAGCAAGTCTGAGGTATTGAGGAAGCACTATCTCAGGTATCGAGAGAGCAAGTCTGAGGTATTGAGGAAGCACTATCTGATGTACTGAGGAAACACTATCTGAGGTAGTGAGAGAAAACGTTCTGAGATATTGAGGGAACACTTTCTGAGATACTGACAGAGCAATTTCTGAGGTATTGAGGGATCACTTTCTGATGGATTGAGGGAGCAGTTTCTGAGGTTCTGAGGGAGCACTTTCTGAGGTATTGAGGGAGCACTATCTGAGGTATTGAGGGAGCACTAACTGAAGTATTGAGGGAAAAAATTCTAAGGTATTGAGGGAACACTATCTGAGGAATTGAGGGAACACTTAGTGTGGTATTGAGGGACAACTTTGTGTGGCATTGATTAGCACTTTCTGAGGTATTGAGGAAGCACCAGCTAGGCTACTAAGGAAGCACTATCTGAGGTATTGAGGGAGTACTTTCTGAGGTATTGTGGGAGCAATATCTAAAGTATTGAGGGAGCACTTTCTGAGGTATTGAGGGATCACGTTCTGAGGTATTGAGGGATCACGTTCTGAGGTATTGAGGAAGCACAATCTGAGTTATTGAGGGTGCACAATCTGAGGTATTGGGGGAGCACTTTCTGAGGTGTTCAGGGAATACTACCTGGGGTATTGATGGAGCACTATCTGAGGTACTGAGGAAGCAGTTTCTGAGGTAACGAGGGAGCACTTTCTGAGGCATTGAGGGAGCATTATCTGAGGTATTGAGGGAGCACTTTCTGAGGTGTTCAGGGAATACTACCTGGGGTATTGATGGAGAACTATCTGAGGTACTGAGGAAGCAGTTTCTGAGGTAACGAGGGAGCACTTTCTGAGGCATTGAGGGAGCATTATCTGAGGTATTGAGGGAGCACTTTCTGAGGTCCTGAGGAATCACTATGTGGTATTGAGGGTGCACTTTCTGAGTTATTGAGGGTGTACTATTTGACGTATTGAGGGAGCACTTTCTGAGGTATTGAGGGATCAATATCTGAGGGAATGTGGGTGCACTATCTGAGGTATTGAGGGAGCTCCTTCTGAGGTATTGAGCAAGTAGTTTCTGAGGTATTGAGGGAGCACTTTCTCAGGTATTGTGGAAGCATTATCTGATGTACTGAGGAAGGTCTATCTGAGGTAGAGAGGGAGCACTTTCTGAGGTATTGAGGAAGCACCATCTGTGTACTGAGAGAGCATTATCTGAGGTAGTGAGGCGGCATTATCTGAGGTATTGACGGCGCACTTTCTGCGGTACTGAGGAAGCACTGTCTGAGGTACTGAGGGAGCACTTTCTGAGGTATTGATGGTGCACTTTGTGCAGTACTGAGAGAGCGCTATCTGAGGTTCTGAAGCAGCACTATCTGAGGTATTGACAGCGCACTTTCTGCGGTACTGAGGGAGCATTATCTGAGGTACTGAGGTATTGAGGAAGCACTTTCTGAGGTACTGAGGGAGCACGTTCTGACGTATAAAGGTTGCACTATCTGTGGTACTGAGGAAGCACTTTCTGAGGTATAGAGGGAGCATTTCCTTAGGTTTGAGGGAGCACTTCCTGAGGTTTGAGAGACCCCATTCTGAGGTATTGAAGGATCTCCATCTGAGATATTGAGCAAGTAGTTTTTGAGGTATTGAGGGCGCACTATCTGATGTACTGAGGGATTACTTTCTGAGGTATGGAGGGAGCACTGTCTGAGGTACTGAGGAAGCATTATCTCAGGTATTGAGGGATCATGGCTGAGGTATTGAGGAAGCACTATCTGAAGTACTGAGGGAGCACTTTCTGAAGTACTGAGGAAGCACTATCTGAGGTACTGTGGAAGCACTATCTGAGGTATTGAGGAAACACCACCTGAAGTACTGAAATATAGAAGTATTGTGGCAACACTTTCTGAGGTACTGACAGAGCACTTTTTGAGGTATTGAGGGATCACTTTCTGATGTATTGAGGGAGCAGTTCCTGAGGTACTGAGGGAGCAATTTCTGAGGTATTGTGGGAACACTTTCTGAGGTATTGAGGGAGCACATTCTGCGGTATTGTGGGAGCACTTCCTTAGGTTTGAGGGAGCACTTCCTGAGGCTTGAGAGAGCACTTTCTGAGGTATTGAGGGAGCACAATCTCTGGTACTGTGGAAGCACTATTTGAGGTACTGAGGAAGCACTATCTGAGGTATTCAGGGAGCACTTTCTGAGGAATTGAGGAAACACTGATGTACTGACGAAGCACTACCTTAAGTACTGAGGGAGCACTATCTGAGGTATTGAGGGTGCAATATCTGAGGTATTGAGGGTGCAATTTCTGAAGTACAGAGAGAGCACTTTCTGAGTTACTGAGTGAGCACTTTCTGAGGTATTGACATAGCATATCCGAGGTATTGAGAAAGGACAATCTGAGTTATTGTGGAAGCACGTTCTGAGGTACTGAAAGAGCACTTTCTGAGGTATTGAAGGAGCACATTCTGATATATTGAGGGAGCAGTTTCTGAGGGACTGAGCGAGCACATTGTGAGTTGATGAGGGAGCACTTTCTGAGGTATTGAGGGAGCACTATCTGAGTTATTGAGGGTTCACTATCTGAGGTATTGCGGGATCACGTTTTGAGGCAATGAGGAAGCATTCTCTGAGGTATTGTGGAAGCACTATCTGAGGTATTGAGGGAGCACTTTCTGAGGTATTGAGGAAGCACCATCTGGGTACTGAGGGAGCACTATCTGAGGTATTGATGGAGCACATGGTCGGTACTGAGGAAGCACTACCTGTGGTACTGAGGGAGCATTATCAATGGTACTGAGTGAGCATTTTCTGAGGTACTGAGGGAGCACTTTCTCAGGTACTGAGGAAGCACTTTCCGTGGTGTTGAGGTTGCACTTTTGGAGGTACAGAGAGAGCACTTTCTGAGGTATTGAGGGAGCACTATCTGAGGTACTGTGGGTTCACTATCTGAGGTATTGCGGGATCACGTTCTGACGAATTGAGGAAGCACTCTCTGAGGTACTGAGGAAGGACTGTCTGAGGTACAGAGGAAGCACTATCTGAGGTATTGAGGGATCACATTCTGAGGTATTGAGGAAGCACTATCTGAGGTTCAGAGGAAGTACTATCTGAGGTATTGAATAATCACGTTCTGAGGTATTGAGGAAGCACTTTCTGAGGTACTGAGGGAGCAATTTCTGACAGGTAGAGAGTGAACCTTCTAAGGTATTGAGTGAGCAATATCTGAGGTATTGAGTGAGCACTTTCTGAGATATTGTGGAGCATTTTCTAAAGTATTGAGGGGGAACTTTCTGAGGTATTGAGGGACGACCTTCTGAGGTACTTAGGAAGCACTATCTGAGTTATTGAAATTTCACTATCTGAGGTATTGAGGGAGCTGTTTCGGAGGTATTGAGGGAGTGCTATCTGATGTATTGATGAAGTACTATCTGAGGTACTGAGGAAGCAGTTTCTGAGTTACTGAGGGAGCACTTTCTGAGGTATTGAGGGTGTACTATCTGAGATATTGAGTTTGCACTATCTGAGGTAGTTTGGGAGCACTTTCTGAGATACTCAAGGTGCACTATCTGAGGTATAGAGGGAACACTCTCTGAGGTACTGAGGTTGCCCTATCTGAGGTACTGAAGCAGCACTATCTGAGGTATTGATGGAGCACTTTCTGCGGTCGTGAGGAAGTACTACCTGTGGTACTGAGTGAGCATTATCTGAGGTACTGAGGGAGCACTTTCTGAGGTACTGAGGGAGCGATTCTGAGGTACTGAGGAAGCACTTTCTGTGGTATTGAGGGAGCACATTCTGAGGTATTGAGGGTGCACTATCTGTGATACTGAGGAAGCACTAGCTCAGTTTTTAAGGAGCACTTCCTCAGGTTTGAGACAGCATTTTCTGTTGTACTGAGAGTGCACTTTCTGTGGTATTGAGGGAGTTCTTTCTCAGTTAATGAGCGACTATTTTCTGATGTATTGAGGGAGCACTATCTGACATTTTGAGGGTGTATTATCTGTGGTACCGAGGAAGCACTATCTGAGCTATGGAGGGTTCACGTTTTGAGGTATTGAGGGAGCACTATCTGAGGTATTGAGGGAGCACTATCTGACATATTGAGGGTATAATATCTGACGTACTGTGGAAGCACTATCTGAGTTATTCAGGGCACACTTTCTGAGGTATTGAGGAAACACTGACGAAGCACTACCTGAGGTTCTGAGGGAGCAGTATCTGTGGTATTGATTGAGCAATTTCTGAGGTACTGAGGGTGCACTATCTGAGGTACTGAGGGAGCAGTTTCTGATGTATTAAGAGAGCACTATCTGTGGTTCTGAGGATGCACTTTCTGAACTATTGAGGAAGCAACTTCAGAGTGCTGAGGGAGCATTATCTGAGGTACCGAGGCAGCACGATCTGAGCTGTTGACGGAGCACTTTCTGAGGTCCTGAGGAAGCACTACCTTCGGTCCTGCGGGAGCATTATCTGAGGTACTGATGGAGGACTTTCTGAGGTACTGAGGAAGCACTTTCTGCAGTATTAAGGGTGCACTATCTGAGGAATTGAGGGTGCACTATCTGAGATATTGAGGGAGCACTTTCTGAGGTCTTGAGGGAGCCATTTCTGAGGTACTGAGGGTGCTCTATCTGAGTTATTGAGGGAGCACTTTCTGAGGTATTGAGAGAGCAATTTCTGCGATATTGAGGGAGCACTTTCTGAGGTATAGAGGGAGCAATTTCTGAGGCATTAAGGGAGCAATTTCTGAGGTATTGAGGGAGCACTATCTGAGTTATTGTGCAGCCATTTCTGAGACTTTGAGGGAGCTCCTTCTGAGGTATTGAAGAAGTAGTTTCTGAGGTATTGAGGGAGCACTATCTGCGGTATTGAGGGTACACTATCTGAGTTACTGCGGGAGCACTTCCTGAGGTATTTAGGAAGCACTGTCTGAGTTACTAATGAAGCACTATCTGAGGTATTGAGGCATCATGTTCTGAGGTACTGAGGAAGCACTATCTGAGGTCCTGAGGGAGTACTTTCTGAGGTATTGAGGGATCATGTTCTGAGGTACTGAGGAAGCACTATCTGAGGTACTGAGGAAGCACTATATGAAGTATTGAGGAAGCACTTTCTGAGGTATTGAAGGCGCATGTTCTGAGCTGCTTAGGAAGCACTATCCTAGTTAATGAGGGTGCACTATATGAAGTATTGAGGGAGCACTTTCTGAGGTATTCAGGGAGTACTATCTGGGGTATTGATGGATCATTTTCTGAGGTACTGAGGAAGCAGTTTCTGAGGTATTGAGGGAGCACTTTCTGACGTATTGATGATGCATTAACCTGAGATACTGTGGAAGCACCATCTGACATATTCAGGGAGCACTTTCTGAGGTATTGTGGAATCACTATCTGATGTACTGACAAAGCACTATCTGATGAACTGAGGGACCACTATCTGATGTACTGACAAAGCACTATCTGAGGTACTGAGGGACCACTATCTGAGGTATTGAGGGAGCACTTTCTGAGGAACTGAGGATGCACTACCTGAGGTATGCAGGGAGATCTATCTGCGGTATTGAGGAAGCACTATCTGAGTTATTGTGGGAACAATTTCTGGGCACTGACTGTGCACTTTCTGAGATATTAAGGGATCACTTTCTCATGTATTGAGAGAGCAGTTTCTGAGGTATAGAGGGAGTACTTTCTGAGGTATTGAGGAAGCACTATCTGAGTTATTAGGGAGCACTTTCTGAGGTATAGAGGGAGCACAGTCTAAGGTATTGAGGGAGCATTATCTGAGGTATTGAGGGAGCACTTTCTGAGGTATTAAGGAAGCATTATCTGATGTCCTGAGGAAGCACTATTTGAGGTACAGAGGGAGCACTTTCTGAGGTATTGAGGAAGCACGATTTGAGGTACTGAGGAAGCACTCTCTGAGGTATGGAGGCAGATCTGTCTGAGTTATAGAGGGTGCACTATCTGACGTACTGAGGAAACACTATCTGTGGTATTGAGGGAGCAATGTCTGACATATAAAGTGTGCATTTTCTAAGGTATTGAGTGAGCACTATTTGAGGTATTGAGGGAGCATTTTCTGTGGTATTGTGGGAGCATTATCGAAAGTATTGAGGGAGCACTTTCTGAGCTATTGAGGGAGCACCTTCTGAGGTATTGGGTGTGCACTATCTGAGGGACAGAGGAGGCATTTTCTGAGTTATCGAGGGAGCAATTTCTGATGTACTGAGGGTGCACTATCTGAGGTATTGAGGGAGCCCATTCTGAGGTATTGAAGGATCTCCGTCTGAGGTATTGAGCAAGTAGTTTTTGAGGTATTGAGGGAGCACTATCTGAGGTACTGAGGGAGCACTTTCTGAGGTATGGAGGGAGCACTATCTGTGGTACTGAGGAAGTACTATCTGAGGTACTGAGGAAACACCACCTGAAGTACTGAAATACAGAAGTATTGTGCGAACACTTTCTGAGGTACTGTCAGAGCACTTTGTGAGGTATTGAGGGATCACTTTCTAATGTATTCAGGGAGCAGTTCCAGAGGTACTGAGGGAGCAATCTCTGAGGTATTGTGGGAACACTTTCTGAGGTATTGAGGGAGCACTATCTGAGGTGTTGAGGGAGCACTTTCTGAGGCATTGATGGAGCACATTCTGAGGTATTGAGGGAGCACTTCCTGAGGTATTGAGGATGCACTATCTGAGGTATTGAGGGAGCACTTTCTAAGGTATTGAGGGAACACTATCTGAGGCACTAAGTGAGCACTTTCTGAGGGATTGATGGAGCACGATCTGAGGAATTGAGGGAACACAGTGTGGTATTGAGGTAGCACATTTTGAGGTATTGCGGGAGCACTTTCTGTAGTATTGAGGCAGAATTATCTGAGGTATTGAGGGAGCACTGTCTGAGGTAGTGGGGCAGAGCTTCCTAAGGTATTGGAGAAACACTATGTGAGGTATTGACGGAGCAGTTTCTGAAGTACAGAGAGAACACTTTCTGATTTCTGAGGGAGCACTTTCTGAGAAATTGTGTTTGCACATCTGAGGTATTGAGGAAGCACTATCTGAGTTATTATGGCAGCACTTTCTGAGATACTGACAGATCACTTTTTGAGGTATTGAGGGATCATTTCTGATGTATTGAGGGAGCACTTTCTGAGGTATTGAGGGAGCGCCTTCTGAGGTATTGGGTGTGCACCATCTGAGGGACAGAGGAGGCATTATCTGAGGTATCGAGGGAGCACTTTCTGAGGTATTGAGGGAGCACTTTCTGAGGTACTGAGGGAGCACTTTCTGAGGCACTGAGGAAGCACTATCGGAGGTACTGAGTAAGCACTATTTGAGGAATTTGGGGAGTACTTTCTGAGGGAATGAGGGAGCACTTTCTGAAGTACTGAGGCAGCACATTCTGAGGTATTGAGGGAGCGCTTTCTGAGGTATTGAGGTAGTACTATCTGAGGTATTGATGGAGCACTACCTGAGGTACTGAGGAAGCACTTTCTGTGGTATTGAGGGAGCATTATCTGAGGTATTGAGGGAGCATTATCTGAGGTATTGCGGGAGCCCTTTCTGAGGTAATGAGGGTGCACTATCTGAGCTATTGAGGAAGCACTATCTGAGGTACTGAGGCAGCACTATCTGAAGTATTGAGGGAGCACTTTCTTACGTATTGAGGGAGCATTTTATGAGGTATTAAGGGATGGACTAACTCAGGATTAAGGGAGCACTTTCTGAGGTATTGAGGGAGCATTTTCCTAGGTATTGAGCAAGCACCATCTGAGGTACTGAGGGAGCAATTTCTGACTTATAGAGTGTGCATTTTCTGAGGTATTAAATCAGCACTATCTGAGGTATTGAGGGAGCACTTTATGTGTTATTGTGCGAGCATTATCTAAAGTATTGAGGGAGTACTTTCTGAGGTATTGAGGGAGCACCTTCTGAGGTATTGGGTGTGCACTATCTGAGGGACAGAGGAGGCATTATCTGAGGTATTGAAGGAGCACTTTCTGAGGTATTGGGTGTGCACTATCTGACAGATGGAGGAAGCACAATCTGAGGTACTGAGGGAGTACTTTCTGAGGTATAGAGGGAGCTACTTATCAGGTATTGAGAGAGTACTTTCTGAGGTATTGAGGGTGCACTATCTGTAGTGCTGAGGAAGCACTAACTGAGGTATTGAGGAAGCACTAACTGAGGTATTGAGGGAGCATTTCTAAGGTAGTGAGGGACCGCTATCTGTGGCATTGAGTGACCACTTTCTGAGGTATTGAGGGAGCACGTTCTGACATATTGAGGGTGCACTATCTGAGGTATTCAGGGCGCACTTTCTGAGGTATTGAGGATACACTATCTAATATACTGACGAAGTACTATCTGAGGTATTGAGGGAGCACTTTCTGAGGTATTGAGAGTGCACTATCTGAGGTATTGAGGGAGTACTATTTGAGGTACTGAGGGAGCAGTTTCTGAGGGACTGAGAGAGCACTTTCTGAGATACTGAGGGAGCACTTTCTGAGGCATTGAGGTAGCAAATCTGAGGTACTGTGGAAGCACTATCTGAGGTATTAAAGAAACACTATCTGATGTACTGATGAAGTACTATCTGAGGTACTGAGGGAGCACTATCTGAGGTATTGAGGAAGCAATTTCTGAGTGTTGAGGAAGCACTATCTGAGGTATTGAGCGAGCACTTTCTGAGGAATTGAGGGTGCACTATCTGAGGTATTGAGGGAGCACTTTCTGAGGTCTTGAGGGAGCCATTTCTGAGGTACTGAGGGTGCTCTATCTGAGTTATTGAGGGAGCACTTTCTGAGGTATTGAGAGAGCAATTTCTGAGATATTGAGGGAGCACTTTCTGAGGTATAGAGGGAGCAATTTCTGAGGCATTAAGGGAGCAATTTCTGAGGTATTGAGGGAGCACTATCTGAGTTATTGTGCAGCCATTTCTGAGACTTTGAGGGAGCTCCTTCTGAGGTATTGAAGAAGTAGTTTCTGAGGTATTGAGGGAGCACTATCTGCGGTATTGAGGGTACACTATCTGAGTTACTGCGGGAGCACTTCCTGAGGTATTTAGGAAGCACTGTCTGAGTTACTAATGAAGCACTATCTGAGGTATTGAGGCATAATGTTCTGAGGTACTGAGGAAGCACTATCTGAGGTACTGAGGAAGCACTATATGAGGTATTGTGGAAGCACTTTCTGAGGTATTGAGGGCGCATGTTCTGAGCTGCTTAGGAAGCACTATCCTAGTTAATGAGGGTGCACTATATGAAGTATTGAGGGAGCACTTTCTGAGGTATTCAGGGAGTACTATCTGGGGTATTGATGGATCACTTTCTGAGGTACTGAGGAAGCAGTTTCTGAGGTATTGAGGGAGCACTTTCTGACGTATTGATGATGCATTAACCTGAGATACTGTGGAAGCACCATCTGACATATTCAGGGAGCACTTTCTGAATTATTGTGGAATCACTATCTGATGTACTGACAAAGCACTATCTGATGTACTGAGGGACCACTATCTGATGTACTGACAAAGCACTATCTGAGGTACTGAGGGACCACTATCTGAGGTATTGAGGGAGCACTTTTTGAGGTACTGAGGGAGCACTTTCTGAGGAACTGAGGATGCACTATCTGAGGTATGGAGGGAGATCTATCTGCGGTATTGAGGAAGCACTATCTGAGTTATTGTGGGAACAATTTCTGGGCACTGACAGTGCACTTTCTGAGATATTAAGGGATCACTTTCTCATGTATTGAGAGAGCAGTTTCTGAGGTATAGAGGGAGCACTTTCTGAGGTACTGAGGAAGCACTATCTGATGTACTGAGGGAGGACTTTCTGAGGTATTGAGGGAGCACTTTCTGAGGTATTGAGGAAGCACTATCTGAGTTATTAGGGAGCACTTTCTGAGGTATAGAGGGAGCACAGTCTAAGGTATTGAGGGAGCATTATCTGAGGTATTGAGGGAGCACTTTCTGAGGTATTAAGGAAGCATTATCTGATGTCCTGAGGAAGCACTATTTGAGGTACAGAGGGAGCACTTTCTGAGGTATTGAGGAAGCACAATTTGAGGTACTGAGGAAGCACTCTCTGAGGTATGGAGGCAGATCTGTCTGAGTTATAGAGGGTGCCCTATCTGACGTACTGAGGAAACACTATCTGTGGTATTGAGGGAACAATGTCTGACATATAAAGTGTGCATTTTCTAAGGTATTGAGTGAGCACTATTTGAGGTATTGAGGGAGCACTTTCTGTGGTATTGTGGGAGCAGTATCGAAAGTATTGAGGGAGCACTTTCTGAGCTATTGAGGGAGCACCTACTGAGGTATTGGGTGTGCACTATCTGAGGGACAGAGGAGGCATTTTCTGAGTTATCGAGGGAGCAATTTCTGATGTACTGAGGGTGCACTATCTGAGGTATTGAGGGAGCCCATTCTGAGGTATTGAAGGATCTCCGTCTGAGGTATTGAGCAAGTAGTTTTTGAGGTATTGAGGGAGCACTATCTGAGGTACTGAGGGAGCACTTTCTGAGGTATGGAGGGAGCACTATCTGTGGTACTGAGGAAGTACTATCTGAGGTACTGAGGGAGCACTTTCTGAGGTATTGAGGAAGCACTATCTGATGTACTGAGGGAGGACTTTCTGAGGTATTGAGGGAGCACTTTCTGAGGTATTGAGGAAGCACTATCTGAGTTATTAGGGAGCACTTTCTGAGGTATAGAGGGAGCACAGTCTAAGGTATTGAGGGAGCATTATCTGAGGTATTGAGGGAGCACTTTCTGAGGTATTAAGGAAGCATTATCTGATGTCCTGAGGAAGCACTATTTGAGGTACAGAGGGAGCACTTTCTGAGGTTTTGAGGAAGCACGATTTGAGGTACTGAGGAAGCACTCTCTGAGGTATGGAGGCAGATCTGTCTGAGTTATAGAGGGTGCCCTATCTGACGTACTGAGGAAACACTATCTGTGGTATTGAGGGAACAATGTCTGACATATAAAGTGTGCATTTTCTAAGGTATTGAGTGAGCACTATTTGAGGTATTGAGGGAGCACTTTCTGTGGTATTGTGGGAGCAGTATCGAAAGTATTGAGGGAGCACTTTCTGAGCTATTGAGGGAGCACCTTCTGAGGTATTGGGTGTGCACTATCTGAGGGACAGAGGAGGCATTTTCTGAGTTATCGAGGGAGCAATTTCTGATGTACTGAGGGTGCACTATCTGAGGTATTGAGGGAGCCCATTCTGAGGTATTATGGCAGCACTTTCTGAGATACTGACAGATCACTTTTTGAGGTATTGAGGGATCATTTCTGATGTATTGAGGGAGCACTTTCTGAGGTATTGAGGGAGCGCCTTCTGAGGTATTGGGTGTGCACCATCTGAGGGACAGAGGAGGCATTATCTGAGGTATCGAGGGAGCACTTTCTGAGGTATTGAGGGAGCACTTTCTGAGGTACTGAGGGAGCACTTTCTGAGGCACTGAGGAAGCACTATCGTAGGTACTGAATAAGCACGATTTGAGGAATTTGGGGAGTACTTTCTGAGGTAATGAGGGAGCACTTTCTGAAGTACTGAGGCAGCACATTCTGAGGTATTGAGGGAGCGCTTTCTGAGGTATTGAGGTAGTACTATCTGAGGTATTGATGGAGCACTACCTGAGGTACTGAGGAAGCACTTTCTGTGGTATTGAGGGAGCATTATCTGAGGTATTGAGGGAGCATTATCTGAGGAATTTGAGGAGCACTTTCTGAGGTAATGAGGGAGCACTTTCTGAGGTATTGAGGCAGCACATTCTGAGGTATTGAGTGAGCACTTCTTGAGATATTGAGGTAGTACTTTCTGAGGCACTGAGGCAGCACATTCTGAGGTATTGAGGAAGCACTTTCTGAGGTATTGAGGTAGTACTATGTGAGGTATTGATGGAGCACTATCTGAGGTACTGAGGAAGCACTTTCTGTGGTATTGGGGGAGCATTATCAGAGGTATTGCGGGAGCACTTTCATCAGTACTGTGGGAGCACCTTCTGAGGTATTTAGGATGCCCTTTCTGATGTGTTGAGGAAGCACTATCTGAGAAATTTGGAGAGCACTTTCTGAGGTAATGAGGGAGCACTATCTGAGGTACTGCGGGACCAGTTTCTGTGGTACTGAGGCAGCGCATTCTGAAGTATTTAGGGAGCACTTTCTGAGGAACTGAGGAAGCACTATCTGAGGTATTGAGGGGGCGCTTTCAGAGGAATTGAGGAAGGACTATCTGAGTACTGAGGGAGCACTATCTAAGGTATTGAGGAAGCACTATCTGAGTACTGAGGGAGCACTATCTGAGGTATTGCGGGAGCCCTTTCTGAGGTACTGAGGGTGCACTATCTGAGCTATTGAGGAAGCACTATCTGAGGTACTGAGGCAGCACTATCTGAAGTATTGAGGGAGCACTTTCTGACGTATTGAGGGAGCATTTTATGAGGTATTAAGGGATGGACTAACTCAGGATTGAGGGAGCACTTTCTGAGGTATTGAGGGAGCATTTTCCTAGGTATTGAGCAAGCACCATCTGAGGTACTGAGGGAGCAATTTCTGACTTATAGAGTGTGCATTTTCTAAGGTATTAAATCAGCACTATCTGAGGTATTGAGGGAGCACTTTATGTGTTATTGTGCGAGCATTATCTAAAGTATTGAGGGAGTACTTTCTGAGGTATTGAGGGAGCACCTTCTGAGGTATTGGGTGTGCACTATCTGAGGGACAGAGGAGGCATTATCTGAGGTATTGAAGGAGCACTTTCTGAGGTATTGGGTGTGCACTATCTGACAGATGGAGGAAGCACAATCTGAGGTACTGAGGGAGTACTTTCTGAGGTATAGAGGGAGCTACTTATCAGGTATTGAGAGAGTACTTTCTGAGGTATTGAGGGTGCACTATCTGTAGTGCTGAGGAAGCACTATCTGAGGTATTGAGGAAGCACTAACTGAGGTATTGAGGGAGGATTTTCTAAGGTAGTGAGGGACCGCTATCTGTGGCATTGAGTGACCACTTTCTGAGGTATTGAGGGAGCACGTTCTGACATATTGAGGGTGCACTATCTGAGGTATTCAGGGCGCACTTTCTGAGGTATTGAGGATACACTATCTAATATACTGACGAAGTACAATCTGAGGTATTGAGGGAGCACTTTCTGAGGTATTGAGAGTGCACTATCTGAGGTATTGAGGGAGTACTATCTGAGGTATTGAGGGAGCAGTTTCTGAGGGACTGAGAGAGCACTTTCTGAGATACTGAGGGAGCACTTTCTGAGGCATTGAGGTAGCAAATCTGAGGTACTGTGGAAGCACTATCTGAGGTATTAAAGAAACACTATCTGATGTACTGATGAAGTACTATCTGAGGTACTGAGGGAGCACTATCTGAGGTATTGAGGAAGCAATTTCTGAGTGTTGAGGAAGCACTATCTGAGGTATTGAGCGAGCACTTTCTGAGGAATTGAGGGTGCACTATCTGAGGTATTGAGAGAGCACTTTCTGAGGTATTGAGGGAGCTCCTTCTGAGGTATTGGGCAAGTAGTTTCTGAGGTACTGAGGGAGCACTTTCTGAGGCATTGAAGGAGCACTTCCTGAGGTATTGAGGAAGCGCTATCTGGGGTATTGAAGGATTACGTCTGAGGTTTTGAGGAAGCACTAATTGAGGTACCGAGGAAACACTATCTGATGTACTTAGGGAGCACTATGTGATGTATGGGGGGACATCTATCTGCGGTATGGAAGAAGCACTATCTGAGGTCCTGAGGAAGCACTATCTGGTGTACTGAGGGACACTTTCTGAGGTATTGTGGTGGCATATCTGAGGTATTTGAGGAAGCACTATTTGTGTTATTGTGGGAGCACTTTATGAGGTACTGAGAGCAATTTCTGAGGAATTGAGGGAGCACTTTCTGAGGTATTGAGGAAGCACTATCTGATGTACTGAGGAAGCACTTTCTGAGGTATTGAGGGAGCACTTTCTGAGGTATTGAGGAAGCACTATCTGATGTACTGAGGAAGCACTTTCTGAGTTACTGAGGCAGCACATTCTGAAGTATTGAGGGAACACTTTTTGAGGTATTGAGGGAAGGACTATCTGAGGTATTGAGGGAGCACTTTATGAGGTATAGAGGGTGCACTATCTGACGTACTGAGGAAGCACTACCTGAGGTACTGAGGGAGTAATTTCTGACATATAGAGTGTGCACTTTCTAAGATATTGAGGGAGCACTTTCTGAGGTATTGAGGGAGCACGTTTTGAGGTATTGAGGGAAGGACTATCTGAGGTATTGAGGGAGCACTTTCTGAGGTCTCTCTTGTCATCCCCGGTGTCTCTCGCCCCTGGTCTCTCCTCAAACCCGGTCTCTCTCTCTCGCCCCCGTGCTCTCTAGTCCCGGTCTCTCACCCCCGCTCTCTCGCCCCCCTCCGGTCTCTCTCACCCCCGCTCTCTCTCTCTCCCCCGGTCTCTCTTGCCCCTGTTCTCTCATTGCCCCCGGTCTCTCTCTCGCTCCCGGTATCACTTGCCCCCGGCTTCTCCCGTTGCCCCTGGTCTCTCTCCTAGCTCCCGGTCTCTCTCTCTTGCCCCCGGTCTCTCTTTTCTCTCCCGGTCTCTCTTTCCCCCAGTCTCTCTTGCCCCTGGCCTCTCTCACCCCCCAGTCTCTCTCGTCGCCGTCACTCTCCACCCCGGTCTCTCTCTCCCCCGGTCTCTCTTGTTGCCCCGGTCTCTCTCGTCAACCCCCTCTCTCTCATCAGGCCCAGTCTCTCGTTGCCCCCGATCTCTTGCCCCCGGTCTCTCTTGTACCCGATTTCTCGCAACCTCCCTGGTCTCGCCCCCGGTCTCTCTCCCCCACCCCCGTCTCTCTCGCCCCGCTCTCTCTCTTCGCCCCTGGTCTCTCTTGCCCCTGTTTTCTCTTCGCCCCCGGTCTCTCTTGCCCCTGTTTTCTCTCCCCCCCGGTCTCTCACCCCCCTGGTCTCTTTTGCCCCCAGTCTCTCGTGCACCCAGTCTCTCTCGTCAAGCCCTCTCTCTCATCCCCAGTCTCTCTCGCTCCCGGTCTCTCTCTCTCTCCCCCGTTCTCTCTCACCCCCGGTCTCTCTCTCTCTCCCCCGGTCTTTCTCACCCCCCCCTCTCTCTCACCCCCGGTCTCTCTCTCTCACCCCCGGTCTCTCTCACCCCCGGTCTCTCTCTCTCACCCCCGGTCTCTCTCACCCCCGGTCTCTCTCTCTCATCCCCGGTCTCTCTCTCTCTCCCCCGGTCTCTCTCACGCCCCCGGTCTCTCTCACCCCCGGTCTCTCACACCCCCGGTCTCTCTCTCTCTCTCCCCCGGTCTGTCTCTCCCCTGGTCTCTCTCACCCCCGGTCTCTCTCTCACCCCCGGTCTCTCTCTCTCTCCCCTGGTCTCTCTCACCCCCGGTCTCTCTCTCTCACCCCCGGTCTCTCTCTCTCACCCCCGGTCTCTCTCTCTCTCCCCCGGTCTCTCACACCCCCGGTCTCTCTCTCTCTCTCCCCCGGTCTGTCTCTCCCCCGGTCTCTCTCTCACCCCCGGTCTCTCTCTCACCCCCGGTCTCTCTCTCTCTCCCCTGGTCTCTCTCACCCCCGGTCTCTCTCTCTCACCCCCGGTCTCTCTCTCTCACCCCCGGTCTCTCTCTCTCTCCCCCGGTCTCTCTCACCCCCGGTCTCTCTCTCTCTCTCCCCCGGTCTCTCTCACCCCCGGTCACTCTCTCTCTCCCCTGGTCTCTCTCACCCCCCCCTCTCTCTCACCCCCGGTCTCTCTCTCTCATCCCCCCTCTCTCTCACCCCCCGGTCTCTCTCTCTCACCTCCGGTCTCTCTCGCTCCCAGTCTCTCTCACCCCCGGTCTCTCTCTCACCCCCGGTCTCTCTCTCTCACCCCCGGTCTCTCTCACCCCCTGTCTCTCTCGCACCCCCCCCCCCCGGGCTCTCTCGCCCCTGGTCTCTCTCATCATCCCCTCCCTCTTGACCCCAGTCTCTCTCTCACCCCCTTTCCCTCTCGCCCACCCCCGGTCTCTCTTGTCGCCCCCAGTGTCTCTCGCCCCTGGTCTCTCTCGCCCCACCAGGTCTTTCTCGACCCCAGACTCTCTTGTCCCGGTCTCTCTCGTTGCCCCTGGTCTCGTGTCCCCCCGGTCTCTCTCGCCCACCCCGTCTCTCTCTTGCTCCTGGTCTCTCTATCGCCCCCGGTCTGTCTCATCACCCCCAGTCGCTCTTGCCCGTAGTCTCTCTTGTCACCCCTGGCCTCTCGTCGTCCCCGGTCTCTCTCTCGACCCTGGTCTCTCTCTCGCCCCGGTCGCTCTTGCCCGCAGTCTCTCTTGTCACCCCTGGTCTCTCATCGCCCCCGGGCTCTCTCGCCCCTCCCTCTCTCTCATCGTCCCCGGTCTCTCATTGCCCCTGGCCTCTCGTCGTCCCCGGTCTCTCTCTCGTCCCCGGTCTCTCTCATTGCCCCTGGCCTCTCGTCGTCCCCGGTCTCTCTTTCGTCCCCGGTCTCTCTCTCGCCCCCGGTCTCTCTCATCGCCCCTGGTCTCTCTCTCGCCCCCGGTCTCTCTCATCGCCCCTGGTCTCTCTCTCACCCCCGGTTACGCTCACCCCCGGTCTCTCTCATCGCCCCTGGTCTCTCTCTCACCCCCGGTCTCTCTCATCGCCCCTGGTCTCTCTCTCACCCCCGGTCTCTCTCATCGCCCCTGGTCTCTATCTCGCCCCCGGTCTCTCTCATCACCCCCGGTCTCTCTCTCGCCCCCGGTTATGCTCACCCCCGGTCTCTCTCTCCTAGCTCCCAGTCTCTCGTGCCCTCTATCTCTCTCGCCCCTCGCTCTCTCTGGTCCTCCGGTCTCCCTCTCACCTGGTCTCTCTCGCCTCCCCCGGTTGCTGGTCACCCACTCTCTCTCTCGCCCCTGGTTTCTCTTGCCCCAGTATCTCTTTTCACCCCAGTCTCTCTCTCACACCCGGACTCTCTCCCACCCCCGGCCTCTGATGTCGCCCCCGATCTCTCTTATCTCTCCCAGTCTCTCTTGCCCCCGGTCACTCTCGTCGCCGGTCACTCTTGCCTCCCCAGCCCCCCCACCCCCACCCCCCCCCCCCCCCCCCCCGGGTCTCCCTCGTCTCCCCCGGTCACTCTCGCCCCCGGTCTCCCTCGTCACCCCGGTCTCCCTTGTTGCCCCGACTCTCTCATCCCCAGTCTCTCTCGTTGCCCCCGGTCTGTCTCATCCCTGGTCTGTCTCTCCCCCGGTCACCCTCGTCACCCCTTCTCTCTTGCCCCCGGTCTCTCTCACCTCCGGTCTCTCTCGCCCCTGGTTTCTCTCGTCGTCCCCAGTCTGTCTCACCCCCGGTCTCCCTCATCACCCCCGGTCTCTCTCACCTCCGGTCTCTCTCAACCCCCTGTCTCTCTCGCCCCCCCCCGGTCTCTCTCTCTCGTCCCCCCCACCCTGGTCTGTCTCACCCCCATTCTCTCTCGCTGCCCCTGGTGTCTCTCGCTGCCGGTCTTTTGTCGCCCCCGGTCTCTCTCTCGCCCCCAGA
Source organism: Chiloscyllium punctatum (assembly GCF_047496795.1). Classification (NCBI taxonomy): domain Eukaryota; kingdom Metazoa; phylum Chordata; class Chondrichthyes; order Orectolobiformes; family Hemiscylliidae; genus Chiloscyllium; species Chiloscyllium punctatum. Next base: position 49,882,047 of record NC_092790.1, on the reverse strand, counting down.
CTCTCTCGTCGATCCTGGTCTCTCTCGACCACCCTGTCTCTTGTCACCCCCAGTCTCTCTCACCCTCGGTCTCTCATCACCCCAGTCTCTCTCACCCGCGGTCTCTCTTGCCCCCCGATCTCTCATTTGCGCCCAGTCTCTCTCACCCTCCGGTCTCTCTCGCCCCCGGACTCTGTCATCGCCCCCAGCCTCTCTCGCCCCCGATCTCTCTCGCCCCCTCCCTGGTCTCTCTCACTCCCAATCTCTCTTGCCTCCGGTGTCTTTCAGCCCTCCCCGGTCTCTTTTGCTCTCCCCCCCCCCCACCCACGATCTCTCTCGCCCCCGGTCTCTCTCAGCCCCTGGTCTCTCTCACCCACAGTCTCTCTTGCCCCCGGTCTGTCTCGTCGCTTCCTGTCTCTCTCGCACCCGACTTCTCTCGCTTATCGGCCTCTCTCGTCCCCGGTCACTCTCACCCCCGGTCACTCTCACCCCCGGTCTCTCTCGCCCACAGTCTCTCTCGTCCCCGGTCTCTCTCACCCCCTGGTCTCTCTCTAGTCCCTGGTCTCTTTCGCTGCCCCCGGTCTCTCTCGCCCCCTGTCTCTCTTTGCCCCCGGTCTCTCTCACCCCCCCGGTCTTTCTTGTCACCCCCTCTCTCTCGCCCCAGGACTGTCTCTCGCCCCCAGTCTCTCTCGCCTCCTGTCTCTCTCTCTCTCTCTTGCCCACGGTCTCTCTGACCCCTGGTCTCTCTTGCCCCCGGTCTGTCTCATCGCTCACTGTCTCTCTCGCATCCGGCCTCTCTCGCCCCCTGTCTCTCTTTGTCCCCTCTCTCTCTCTCTCTTGCCCCCATTCTCTCTAGCCCCACAGTCTCTCTCTAAACCCGTCTCTTGCTCCCCAGTTTCTCTCTCACCCCCTGGTTACTCTCACCCCCCGCTCTTTCTCACTCCCGGTCTCTCATCACCCCCGGAGTCTCGCCCCTGGTCTCTCTCACCCCCAGTCTCTCTCGCCCCCCAGTCAGTCTCTAGCTCCCGGTCTCTCTCGCCCTCGTCTCTCTTTGCCCCCAGTCTCTCTCTCTTGTCCACGGTTTCTCTCACCCCGAGTCTCTCTCACCCCCCGGTCTCTCTCGTTACCCGCTCTCTCATCCCCGGTCTCTCTCGTTACCCCCTCTCTCACCCCCGGTCTCTCTCGTTACCCCCTCTCTCACCCCAGGACTCTCTCTCACCCCTGGTCCCTCTCACACTCGGTCTCTCTCGCCCACAGTCCCTCTCGCACTCGGTCTCTCTCGCCCACAGTCTCTCTCGCCCCCGGCCTCTCTCGCCCCCGGCCTCTCTCGATCCCCGGCCTCTCTCGCCCCCGGCCTCTCTCGCCCCCGGTCTCTCTTGGCCCCGGACTCTCTCTCGCCCCTGGTGTCTCTCACTCCCGGTCTCTCTCTCGCCCCCGGTCTCTCTCAAGCCCGGTCTCTCTCGTTACCCCCTCTCTCATCCCCGGTCTCTCTCGTTACCCCCCTCTCTCACCCCAGGACTCTCTCTCACCCCTGGTCCCTCTCACACTCGGTCTCTCTCGCCCACAGTCTCTCTCGCCCCTGGCCTCTCTCGCCCCCGGCCTCTCTCGCACCCGGCCTCTCTCGCCCCCGGCCTCTCTCGCACCCGGCCTCTCTCGCCCCCGGCCTCTCTCGATCCCCGGCCTCTCTCGCCCCCGGCCTCTCTCGCCCCCGGTCTCTCTTGGCCCCGGACTCTCTCTCGCCCCTGGTGTCTCTCACTCCCGGTCTCTCTCTCGCCCCCGGTCTCTCTCAAGCCCGGTCTCTCTCGTTACCCCCTCTCTCATCCCCGGTCTCTCTCGTTACCCCCTCTCTCACCCCAGGACTCTCTCTCACCCCTGGTCCCTCTCACACTCGGTCTCTCTCGCCCACAGTCTCTCTCGCCCCCGGCCTCTCTCGCCCCCGGCCTCTCTCGCACCCGGCCTCTCTCGCACCCGGCCTCTCTCGCCCCCGGCCTCTCTCGATCCCCGGCCTCTCTCGCACCCGGCCTCTCTCGCCCCCGGCCTCTCTCGCACCCGGCCTCTCTCGATCCCCGGCCTCTCTCGATCCCCGGCCTCTCTCGCACCCGGCCTCTCTCGATCCCGGGCCTCTCTCGCACCCGGCCTCTCTCGATCCCGGGCCTCTCTCGCACCCGGCCTCTCTCGCCCCCGGCCTCTCTCGATCCCTGGCCTCTCTCGATCCCGGGCCTCTCTCACACCCGGCCTCTCTCGCACCCGGCCTCTCTCGATCCCCGGCCTCTCTCGCCCCCGGTCTCTCTCGCCCCCGGCCTCTCTCGCCCCCGGCCTCTCTCGCCCCCGGCCTCTCTCGCACCCGGCCTCTCTCGATCCCCGGCCTCTCTCGATCCCCGGCCTCTCTCGCACCCGGCCTCTCTCGATCCCGGGCCTCTCTCGCACCCGGCCTCTCTCGATCCCCGGCCTCTCTCGATCCCCGGCCTCTCTCGCACCCGGCCTCTCTCGCACCCGGCCTCTCTCGATCCCGGGCCTCTCTCGCACCCGGCCTCTCTCGATCCCCGGCCTCTCTCGATCCCCGGCCTCTCTCGATCCCCGGCCTCTCTCGCACCCGGCCTCTCTCGCACCCGGCCTCTCTCGATCCCGGGCCTCTCTCGCACCCGGCCTCTCTCGATCCCCGGCCTCTCTCGATCCCCGGCCTCTCTCGCCCCCGGCCTCTCTCGATCCCTGGCCTCTCTCGATCCCGGGCCTCTCTCGCACCCGGCCTCTCTCGCACCCGGCCTCTCTCGATCCCCGGCCTCTCTCGCCCCCGGTCTCTCTCGCCCCCGGCCTCTCTCGCCCCCGGCCTCTCTCGCCCCCGGCCTCTCTCGCCCCCGGTCTCTCTTGGCCCCGGACTCTCTCTCGCCCCTGGTGTCTCTCACTCCCGGCCTCTCTCGCCCCCGGCCTCTCTCGCCCCCGGCCTCTCTTGGCCCCGGACTCTCTCTCGCCCCTGGTGTCTCTCACTCCCGGTCTCTCTCTCGCCCCCGGTCTCTCTCAAGCCCGGTCTCTCTCGTTACCCCCTCTCTCACCCCAGGACTCTCTCTCACCCCTGGTCCCTCTCACACTCGGTCTCTCTCGCCCACAGTCCCTCTCACACTCGGTCTCTCTCGCCCACAGTCCCTCTCGCACTCGGTCTCTCTCGCCCACAGTCTCTCTCGCCCCCGGCCTCTCTCGCCCCCGGTCTCTCTCGCCCCCGGCCTCTCTCGCCCCCGGTCTCTCTCGCCCACAGTCCCTCTCGCACTCGGTCTCTCTCGCCCACAGTCTCTCTCGCCCCCGGCCTCTCTCGCCCCCGGTCTCTCTCGCCCACAGTCTCTCTCGCCCCCGGCCTCTCTCGCCCACAGTCTCTCTCGCCCCCGGCCTCTCTCGCCCCCGGTCTCTCTCGCCCCCGGCCTCTCTCGCCCCCGGCCTCTCTCGCACCCGGCCTCTCTCGCACCCGGCCTCTCTCGCACCCGGCCTCTCTCGATCCCGGGCCTCTCTCGCACCCGGCCTCTCTCGATCCCCGGCCTCTCTCGCCCCCGGTCTCTCTCTCTCTCGCTCCTGGTCTCTCTCTCACCCCCGTTCTCTCTCACTCCTGGTCTCTATCTCGCCCCTGTTACCTCTCACCCCCGGTCTCTGTCGCTCCCGGTCTCTGTCGTCACCCCGTCTCTCTTGGCCCCGGACTCTCTCTCACCCCCGGTCTCTCTCGCCCCTGTTCTCACTCACCCCCGGTGTCTCTCGCTCCCGGTCTCTCTCTCGCCCCTGTTACCTCTCACCCCCGCTGTCTCTCGCCCACGGTCTCTCTCGTCACCCCGTCTCTCTTGGCCCCGGACTCTCTCTCACCCCCGGTCTCTCTCGCCCCTGTTCTCTCTCACCCCCGGTGTCTCTCGCTCCCGGTCTCTCTCACCCACGGTCTCTCTCGCCCCCGGTCTCTCTTGGCCCCGGACTCTCTCTCGCCCCCGGTCTCTCTCGCCCCTGTTCTCTCTCTCCCCCGGTGTCTCTCACTCCCGGTCTCTCTCACCCCCGGTCTCTCTCGCCCCTGGTCTCTCTTGGCCCCGGACTCTCTCTCGCCCCCGGTCTCACTTCACCCCTGATCTCTCTTTCTCGCCCCCGGTCTCACTCTCGTCCCCTGTCTCTCTCGCCCCCGGTCTCTCTCGTTGTCCTTGGTCTCTCGTCACCCCCGGGTCTCTCTCCACCCCAATCTCTCTTGCCCCCAGTATCTTTTACCCCCCCCCACCCCCGGTCTCTCTCGCCTCCCCTGGTCTCTCTTGCCTGCCCCAGTCTCTCGCCCCTGGTCTCTCTCTCCCGCCCCCGGTTTCTCTCTCTCGCCCCCGGTCTCTCTCACCCCCGGTCTCTTGTCACCCCCGGGTCTCTCTCACCCCCCAGTCTCTCTCGCCCCCGGTCTCTCTCGCTTCCCCGGTCTCGCTCGGCCCCCCCCAGTCTCTCTCACCCCCCCGGTCTCTCTTGTCGCCCCCCGGTCTCTCGTCACCCACAGTGTCTTGCCCCCGGTCTCTCTCGCCCACAGTCTCTCTCGCCCCCGGTCTGTCTTGTCTCTCACTGTCTCTCTCACACCTGGCCTCTCTCTCTCCCCGGCCTCTCTCGCTCCCGGTCTCTCTCTCGCCCTTGGTCTCTCTTGACCCCACTTTCTCTCGCCCCCGGTCTCTACTGTCGCCCCCAGTCTCTCGTTGCCCCCGATCGCTCGTCATCCCCGGTCTCTCACCCCGGTCACCATCTCGCCACGGTCTCACTCACGCTCCCAGTCTGTCTCGTCGCCCCAGTCTCTCTTGTCAACCCCTCTCTTTCGCCCCCTCGGTTTCTCGTCATTGCCGGTCTCACGCCCGCGGTCTCTCTCGCCCCCGGTCTCTCATCACCCCCGTTCTCTTGCGCCCCGGTTGCTCTCAGCACCCCCTTGTCTCTCGTCACTCCTGGTCTATCTCGCCTCCGGTCTCTCACACCCCCGCTCTCTCAGGCACCCCCCTGTCTCTCTCGTCCCCAGTTTCTCTCACACCCCCGGTCTCCGTTATCACTCCCAGCCTCTCTCATCGCCCTCGGACTCTCTCGCCCCCATTCTCTCACACCCTCCGGTCTCTCACACCCCCGCTCTCTCAGGCACCCCCCTGTCTCTCTCGTCCCCAGTTTCTCTCACACCCCCGGTCTCCGTTATCACTCCCAGCCTCTCTCATCGCCCTCGGACTCTCTCGCCCCCATTCTCTCACACCCTCCGGTCTCTCACACCCCCGCTCTCTCAGGCACCCCCCTGTCTCTCTCGTCCCCAGTTTCTCTCACACCCCCGGTCTCCGTTATCACTCCCAGCCTCTCTCATCGCCCTCGGACTCTCTCGCCCCCATTCTCTCACACCCTCCGGTCTCTCACACCCCCGCTCTCTCAGGCACCCCCCTGTCTCTCTCGTCCCCAGTTTCTCTCACACCCCCGGTCTCCGTTATCACTCCCAGCCTCTCTCATCGCCCTCGGACTCTCTCGCCCCCATTCTCTCACACCCTCCGGTCTCTCACACCCCCGCTCTCTCAGGCACCCCCCTGTCTCTCTCGTCCCCAGTTTCTCTCACACCCCCGGTCTCCGTTATCACTCCCAGCCTCTCTCATCGCCCTCGGACTCTCTCGCCCCCATTCTCTCACACCCTCCGGTCTCTCACACCCCCGCTCTCTCAGGCACCCCCCTGTCTCTCTCGTCCCCAGTTTCTCTCACACCCCCGGTCTCCCTTATCACTCCCAGCCTCTCTCATCGCCCTCGGACTCTCTCGCCCCCATTCTCTCTACCCCCCGGACTCTCATCGCCCCTGATCTCTCGTCAACCCCGGTCTCTCACTCCTGATCTTTCTCGCGCCCGTTCTCTCTCACCGCCCCCGGTGTCTCTCTCGCCCCCGTCTCTCTTTCGCCACGGTCTCTCTCGTCGCCCCCGGTCTCTCTCGTCGCCCCCGATCTGTCTCGTCGCCCCCCGTCTCTCTCTTCACCCCCTGTCTCTCTCTTCACCCCATGTCTCTCTCGCTCCCAGTCTCTCTCTCTCTCGCCCCCGGTCGCTCTCATTGCTCCCGGTCTCTCTCGTCCCTGATTTCTCTCGCTCCCCGGACTCTCACATCACCCCTGGTCTCTGTCTCTCTCTCTCTCGCACCCCCGGTCTCTCTCGCCCCAAGTCTCTCTCGTCACCCCCGGGTCTTTCATCACCTCCAGTCTCTCGTCAGCCCCGGTCTCTCTTGGCACCCCCGGGTCTCTTGTCACCCCTGGGCTCTCTCGCCTCTGGTCTCACTCACTCCTGGTCTCTCAGGCGGCCCCCGTCTCCCTCGTCCCCCGGTCTCTCTTGCCCCCGTCTCTTGTCAACCCCCCCCGGTCTCTCTCACCCCCGGTCTCTCTCACCCCCGGTCTCTCTCACCCCCGGTCTCTCTCACCCCCGGTCTCTCTCGCCCCCCGTCTCCCTCGTCCCCCGGTGTCATTTACCACCACCACCCCCCCCCCCACCACCTGGTCTCTAAACGGCCCCGGTCTCTCTCGCCCCCGGTCTCTCTCGCCCCCGGTGTCATTTACCCCCACCACCTGGTCTCTAAACGGCCCCGGTCTCTCATCATCCCCGGTCTCTTGCTCTGGGTCTCTCTCGACCCCGTTCTCTCTCGTTGCCCCCGATCTCTTGTCACCCCCTGTTTCTCTCCTCACTGGTCTCCCTCGTCGCCCCCGGTCTCTCTCGCCCCAGTTCTCTCTCTTTGCCTATGGTCTCTTGTCGCTCCGGTCTGTCTCACACCCCCATCCCCCTACCCCGGTCCCTCTCGCCCCCGGTCCCTCTCGCCCCCGGTCTCTCTCACTCCTGGTCTCTCTTGCCCCAAGTCTCTCTTTTTGCCCCCGGTCTCTTGTCACCCCCGATGTCTTGCCTCCTGTCTCCCTTCTCCCTTGATCTCTCTCGTCCCCCGCTCTCTGTCACCCTCTCTCTCGCCCCCGCTCTCTGTCACCCTCAGTCTCTCTCACCGCCGGTCTCTCTCATCCTTGGTCTCTGTCACCTCTCACCCCCTGGTGTCTCATCGCCCTCAGTCTCTCATCGACCCGCTCTCTCGTCACACACAGTCTCTCAGCCCGGTCTTTCTTGCCCCCGGTCTCTCTCGCCGCTCCTGGTCTTTCTCTTACCCCCGGTCTCTCTCTTGCCCCTCTGTCTCTCTCTCGCATCTCTCCCCGTCTCTCTCTCTCGCCGCCACCCCCGTCTCTCTCTCTCGCCCCCCGTCTCTCTCGTCAAGCCCTCTCTCTCACCCCCAGTCTCTCTCTCGCCCCCTCGTCTCTCTCGCCCCCGGTCTCTTTAGTCCTGGTCTCTCTCGCCCCCGGTCTCTCTCGCCCCCGGTCTCTCTCGCCCCCCTGTCTCTCTCGTCCCCAGTCTCTCTCACCCCCGGTCTCTCTCACCCCCGGTCTCTCTCGCCCCCCTGTCTCTCTCTCACCCCCGGTCTCTCACACCACCGGTCTCTCTCGCCCCCAATGTCTCTCACCCCCAGTCTCTCGCCCCACGGCCTCTCGCCCCTCTGGTCTCTCTCCCCCCGGTCTCTCTCTCTCGCCCCCAATGTCTCTCACCCCCAGTCTCTCGCCCCACGGCCTCTCGCCCCTCAGGTCCCTCTCCCCCCTGGTCTCTCTCGTCGCCCCAGGTTCTCTCGTCGCCGGTCTCTCTGCCCCACTGGTCTCTCGTTGGCCCCGGTCTCTCTCTGCCCCACTGGTCTCTCTCGCCCCCGGTCTCTCTCGCCCCCGGTCTCTCTCGCCCCCGGTCTCTCATCAGTCCTGGTCTCTCGCGCCCCAGTCTCTCTTGGCACCTCCGGGTCTTTCATCACCCCTGGGCTCTCTCGCCTCTGATCTCTCTCGTCCCTCGGTCTCTCTCGCCCCCTGGTCTCTCTCGCTCCAGTCTCTCTCTCAGGCGCCCCTGGTGTCTCTCGCCCCCGGTCTCTTGTCAACCCCCCCCCCACCCCGGTCTCTCTCACCCTAGCCTCTCTCCCCCCCCTACCCCGGTCTCTAATCGGCCCCGGTTTCTCATCATCCCCAGTCCCTTGCTCCGGGTCTCTCGCCCACGGTATCTCCCGTCACCCCCGTCTCTCGTCACCCCCGGTCTCTCTCGACCCCGTTCTCTCTCGTTGCCCCCGATCTCTTGTCACCCCCTGTTTCTCTCCTCACTGGTCTCCCTCGTCGCCCCCGGTCTCTCTCGCCCCAGTTCTCTCTCTTTGCCTATGGTCTCTTGTCGCTCCGGTCTGTCTCACACCCCCATCCCCCTACCCCGGTCCCTCTCGCCCCCGGTCCCTCTCGCCCCCGGTCTCTCTCACTCCTGGTCTCTCTTGCCCCAAGTCTCTCTTTTTGCCCCCGGTCTCTTGTCACCCCCGATGTCTTGCCTCCTGTCTCCCTTCTCCCTTGATCTCTCTCGTCCCCCGCTCTCTGTCACCCTCTCTCTCGCCCCCGCTCTCTGTCACCCTCAGTCTCTCTCACCGCCGGTCTCTCTCATCCTTGGTCTCTGTCACCTCTCACCCCCTGGTGTCTCATCGCCCTCAGTCTCTCATCGACCCGCTCTCTCGTCACACACAGTCTCTCAGCCCGGTCTTTCTTGCCCCCGGTCTCTCTCGCCGCTCCTGGTCTTTCTCTTACCCCCGGTCTCTCTCTTGCCCCTCTGTCTCTCTCTCGCATCTCTCCCCGTCTCTCTCTCTCGCCGCCACCCCCGTCTCTCTCTCTCGCCCCCCGTCTCTCTCGTCAAGCCCTCTCTCTCACCCCCAGTCTCTCTCTCGCCCCCTCGTCTCTCTCGCCCCCGGTCTCTTTAGTCCTGGTCTCTCTCGCCCCCGGTCTCTCTCGCCCCCGGTCTCTCTCGCCCCCCTGTCTCTCTCGTCCCCAGTCTCTCTCACCCCCGGTCTCTCTCACCCCCGGTCTCTCTCGCCCCCCTGTCTCTCTCTCACCCCCGGTCTCTCACACCACCGGTCTCTCTCGCCCCCAATGTCTCTCACCCCCAGTCTCTCGCCCCACGGCCTCTCGCCCCTCTGGTCTCTCTCCCCCCGGTCTCTCTCTCTCGCCCCCAATGTCTCTCACCCCCAGTCTCTCGCCCCACGGCCTCTCGCCCCTCAGGTCCCTCTCCCCCCTGGTCTCTCTCGTCGCCCCAGGTTCTCTCGTCGCCGGTCTCTCTGCCCCACTGGTCTCTCGTTGGCCCCGGTCTCTCTCTGCCCCACTGGTCTCTCTCGCCCCCGGTCTCTCTCGCCCCCGGTCTCTCTCGCCCCCGGTCTCTCATCAGTCCTGGTCTCTCGCGCCCCAGTCTCTCTTGGCACCTCCGGGTCTTTCATCACCCCTGGGCTCTCTCGCCTCTGATCTCTCTCGTCCCTCGGTCTCTCTCGCCCCCTGGTCTCTCTCGCTCCAGTCTCTCTCTCAGGCGCCCCTGGTGTCTCTCGCCCCCGGTCTCTTGTCAACCCCCCCCCCACCCCGGTCTCTCTCACCCTAGCCTCTCTCCCCCCCCTACCCCGGTCTCTAATCGGCCCCGGTTTCTCATCATCCCCAGTCCCTTGCTCCGGGTCTCTCGCCCACGGTATCTCCCGTCACCCCCGTCTCTCGTCACCCCCGGTCTCTCTCGACCCCGTTCTCTCTCGTTGCCCCCGATCTCTTGTCACCCCCTGTTTCTCTCCTCACTGGTCTCCCTCGTCGCCCCCGGTCTCTCTCGCCCCAGTTCTCTCTCTTTGCCTATGGTCTCTTGTCGCTCCGGTCTGTCTCACACCCCCATCCCCCTACCCCGGTCCCTCTCGCCCCCGGTCCCTCTCGCCCCCGGTCTCTCTCACTCCCGGTCTCTCTTGCCCCAAGTCTCTCTTTTTGCCCCCGGTCTCTTGTCACCCCCGATGTCTTGCCTCCTGTCTCCCTTCTCCCTTGATCTCTCTCGTCCCCCGCTCTCTGTCACCCTCTCTCTCGCCCCCGCTCTCTGTCCCCCTCAGTCTCTCTCACCGCCGGTCTCTCTCATCCTTGGTCTCTGTCACCTCTCACCCCCTGGTGTCTCATCGCCCTCAGTCTCTCATCGACCCGCTCTCTCGTCACACACAGTCTCTCAACCCGGTCTTTCTTGCCCCCGGTCTCTCTCGCCGCCCCTGGTCTTTCTCTTACCCCCGGTCTCTCTCTTGCCCCTCTGTCTCTCTCTCGCACCTCTCCCCATCTCTCTCTCTCTCGCCGCCACCCCCGTCTCTCTCTCTCACCCCCAGTCTGTCTTGTCGTCCCGGTCTCTCTTGACAACCCCTCTCTCTCGCCCCCGGTCTCACTTCACCCCCGATCTCTCTTTCTCGCCCCCGGTGTCTTTCTCGCCCCCGGTCTCACTCTCGTCCCCTGTCTCTCTCGCCCCCGGTCTCTCTCGTTGTCCCTGGTCTCTCGTCACCCCCGGGTCTCTCTCCACCCCAATCTCTCTTGCCCCCAGTATCTTTTGCCCCCCCCCACCCCCGGTCTCTCTCGCCTCCCCTGGTCTCTCTTGCCTGCCCCAGTCTCTCGCCCCTGGTCTCTCTCTCTCGCCCCCGGTTTCTCTCTCTCGCCCCCAGTCTCTCTCACCCCCGGTCTCTTGTCACCCCCGGGTCTCTCTCACCCCCCCAGTCTCTCTCGCCCCCGGTCTCTCTCGCTTCCCCGGTCTCGCTCGGCCCCCCCCAGTCTCTCTCACCCCCCCAGTCTCTCTTGTCGCCCCCTGGTCTCTCGTCACCCCCGGTCTCTCTAATCTCCCCCGGTCCCTCTCTTGCTTCCCCTCCCCTTCTCTCTCTCTCTCTCTCTCGCCCCCCTGTCTCTCTCTCTCTCACCCCCCCCCTCTGTCTCTCTCTCTCTCGCCCCCGGTCTCTCGCATCACCCCCGTCTCTCTTATCTGCCCCAGTCTCTCTCTCGCACCCCACCCCCCCCCACCGCCGGTCTCTCTCTTGCCACTGGTCTCTATCGCCCCCCGGTCTCTCTCTCTCTCGCCACGGTCTCTCCCTTGTCCCCTGTCTGTCTTGTTGCCCCAGTCTCTCTTGTGGACCCCTCTCTCTCGCCCCCGCTCTCTCTCACCCGCGGTCTCTCTCTCGCCCCCCGGTCTGTCTCATCTCCGGTCTGTCTTGCCCCCGGTCTCTCTCGCTGCCCCCGGTCTTTCTTTGCCCTGTCTCTGTCTCTCGCCCCTGGTCTCTCTCGTCAACCCCCCTCTCTCTCGCCCCCAGTCTCTCTCATCATCCCCGGTTTCTCTTATCTCCCCGGGTCTCTCTCGTCCCTGATCTTGATCGTCCCTGGTCTCTCTCTTGCCTCCCCAGTCTCTCACTCCCGCACCCGGTCTGACTTGTCACCGCGGTCTCTCTTGTGAACCCCTCTCTCTCACCCGCGGTCCCCTTTGCCCCCGGTTTCTCTCTCACCCTCAGTCTCTTTCTCGCCCCCGGTCTCTATCGCCCCCAGTCTACCTCGCACTCCCTGTTCTCTCTCTCACGCCCTTGGTCTCTCTCTCACCCTCCTGGTCTCTCTCTCGCCCCCGGTTTCTCTCTGGCCCCCGGTCTCTCTTCGCCCCCAGTCTCTCTCATTAACCCCTCTCTCTCGACCCAGTCTCTCTCTTCATCCCTGGTCTCTCTTATCTCCCCCGGTCTCTGTCTCACCCCTGGTCTCTCTCACTCCCTGTCTCTCATTGCCACTGGTCTCTCAACCCCGTCTCTCATCGCTCTCGGTCTGTCATTGCACCCGGGCTCTGGTCACACCTGATCTCTCTCGCCCCGGTTCCTCTTGCCCCCGGTCTCTCTCTTGCCACGGGTCTCTATCGCCCCGAGTCTCTCTCTCTCTCTCGCTACAGTCTCTCTCTTGCCCCCGTTCTGTCTTGTTGCCCCAGTCTCTCTCGTGAACCCCTCTCTCTCGCCATTGGTCTCTTCCCCCACCCCACCCCCCCCCCCCCCGGTCGCTCTCTCACCCCCGGTCTCTATCATTCCTGGTCTTTATCGCCCCGGTCTCTCTCTCTCTTGCCACAGTCTCTCTCTCGCACCCGGTTTATCTCATCGCCCCGGTCTCTCTTGTGAACCCCTCTCTCGCCCCAGTCACTCTCACCCCTTGACTCTCTCTCTCTCGTGCCCCCGGTCCCTCTCTCTCATCACACCCCACCGGTCTCACTCTTGCCCCTGGTCTCTCTCGCACCCGGTCTCTCTTGCTGCCCTGGGACTCTCTCTTTCTCGCCCCTGGTCTCTCTCTCGTCCCCCAGTCTCTCTCTCGCTCCCTGTCTCTCATTGCCCCCGCTCTCTCATTTCCCCCGGTCTCTCTTGCCCCCCGGTCTTTTTTGTTGCCCCCGGTCTCTCATCGCCCCAGTCTCTCTTGCCCCTGATCTCTCTCGTTGCCCCCGGTCTCTCGTTGCCCCCAGTCTCTCTTCAACCCCAGTCTCTCTTGTACCCGGTCTGTCTTGTCACCCCCTCTCTCTCGCCCCCAGTCTCCTTCTCACCACGGTCTCACTCTCACTCTCGCTCCCGGTCTATCTTGTCACCAACAGTCTCTCTTGTCAACCCTTCTCTCATCACCCCTGGTCTCTCTCTTGTCCCCGGTCTCTCAGGCACCCAGATCTCGTCAACCCCGGTCTCTCTCCCCCGGTATCTCTCGACCCGGTCTTTCTCTCCACCCCCAGCCTCTCTCATCACCCCCAGTCTGTCTTGTCACCCCCAGTCTCTCCCACCCCCACTCTCTCTCATCCCCACCACCCCGGTCTCTCTCGCCCCCGGTCTCTCACACCAACGGTCTCTCACACCCCCGGTCTCTCTCTCGCCCCCGGTCTCTCACACCCCCGGTCTCTCTCTCGCCCCCGGTCTCTCACACCCCCGGTCTCTCACACCCCCTGTCTCTCACACCCCCGGTCTCTCACACCCCCGGTCTCTCACACCCCCGGTCTCTCCCACCCCCACTCTCTCTCACACACCCGGTCTCTCAAACCCCCGGTCTCTCTCTCGCCCCCGGTCTCTCACACCAACGGTCTCTCACGCCCCCGGTCTCTCTCACACCCCCGGTCTCTCTCGCCCCCAGTCTCTCACACCCCCGGTCTCTCACGCCCCCGGTCTCTCACGCCCCCTGTCTCTCACGCCCCCGGTCTCTCTCACACCCCCGGTCTCTCACACCCTAGGTCTCTCACACCCCCGGTCTCTCTCTCACTCCCGGTCTCTCACACCCCCCGGTCTCTCACACCCCCTGTCTCTCACACCCCCGGTCTCTCACGCCCCCGGTCTCTCACACCCCCTGTCTCTCACACCCCCGGTCTCTCACGCCCCCGGTCTCTCACACCCCCTGTCTCTAACTCTCCCCGGTCTCTCTCACCCCCCGGTCTCTGACTCTCCCCGGTCTCTCTCAGCCCCTGGTCTCTAACTCTCCCCGGTCTCTCTCACCCCCCGGTCTCTGACTCTCCCCGGTCTCTCTCACCCCCTGGTCTCTAACTCTCCCCGGTCTCTCTCACCCCCCGGTCTCTGACTCTCCCCGGTCTC